>NC_084613.1:30405479-30455479 GCF_033978795.1 Nerophis ophidion
ACATTGTAGTCAATAAAGTTTTTTTTTCTTTATTCTCTTGTTGTGAGGGCGACTGGCTCGCACATGCATCCTCCACTGTTGCCATTTCTAATAGAAAGTAGTGTATAGTTCCAATTTATATCTGTCAGTAGAGTGTATATGGAAGAGCTAAAAACTACAACATGGCTGACGGGGAGAAGACGCTGTCAAAGTGGAGGCACTTAACCTTCCTCTTGTGTTAGCTTTCTGTTACCATCTCTTATGTTAACGGGTCGGTTTTGACCCATGTCTTAAATCAGCTGTAAAATACACTAAAAATAATTATCTATCATCCGATTTGTTTATCATCTCTTGGTTACCTTGTTAGGCTTCCTTATCCATGAAAACATTGGTTTAATATTTTTGGTGTGGGCAATTGGGCCTTTTTTTTTGTCAGTACCGAATTTCCTTGAATTGCCGCCCGGGCGCTATTGAATTTAAAACGTCTTCTCACTCCTGCGCTTACCAGAGGGATGCGGTAAAAGTCAGTATGCGCTAATTATTTACAAAACCTCTTCTCACTCCGGCACTTACCAAAGGCATGCAGTAAAAATTTGAGTTTGATGTAAGCTTGGACCTTAAATCCTACTGAATAGCCTTAATCTTCTTCCATTTATGCGATTTCAAATTAACGGTATTGAAATCAGCCTCCTCCATTTTGAAAATGATGACAGGATAAGTGTCACTCGTGACGTCACGAGTTTGACCAGGCGGTAATACTAAGCATGCGCTAATTATTTTGCGACGCAAGTTTTACCCTGCAGTTATTCAAGGCAGGCGCATACTATATGCCCGGCGGCAATTCAAGGAAATACGGTATACTCCTCGAATTCAATTTTTAAAAATTGGTAAAATTAACCTCAAGAGAATCGTATAAATGTGTCTTCTCCCTCATTTTCACCAAAAATACTATCCAGAACTTCTCTCACTGTAAATCTTTTTTTCATTTTTGCATGCTGTAAATTGGAGATGTGCACTCTGCAAGTCACAAACTCCATACTGAATTGACCTCGCATGTCCGAACATTTGTTTGTTTTTGTGCTGTATAACAAGGTAAAATGAGATTCTCCTAAAAGCTCACATGATTGGGAGAGGAGCAGGCTGTCAGTGTGTTTAGTTTTGGCTCTAATTATTTGTAATCTTAGTTTTATAACTGGGTCGAAACCGACCCTAAAAACACCAAGATCATAATTTCAACCAGAACATTTTATAATTTAGTGGGAAAAAAAAAATTAAAAATTAAAAATAAAAATAAATTTATAAATAAATTTAAAAAAAAATACAAAAAAAAAAAAAATATATATATATATATATATATATATATATATATATATATATATATATATATATATATATATATTGAAATAGAGGTTCCTGACAAAGTCAAAAAGCCTTGATGCAAAAAAAAAAAAAATTATGTGGTTCTTTTATGCATTTAAAAACTAAAATGGGTTGGTGCCGACCCTAACAAAAGACGAAGGTTATAAGATCACCCACAAAACGGCACGTCCTGAAGAGACGGTCTGTATAACATATGCATATGTATGCCGAATGTTCACCAAAGAACCATCAATACATGATATGTAGACCAGTGGTCCCCAACCACCGGGCCGTGACCCGATTGGTACCGGGCCGCAGAAGAAATTTTTATTTAAAAAATTAAAAATGTAAAAATAGTTTGTTTGTTTGTTGTTTTTTATTTTATTAAATCAATATAAAAAACACAAAATACACTTACCATTAGTCCCTTTTTCATGACAAAGAAAAAAAACAAAAAGGATCCCCCCGGGCCTCGGGACAAATTATTAAACGTTGACCGGTCCGCGGATACAAAAATGTTGGGGAACACTGATGTAGACCACAAGGAAGTGTTTTAAAATGTAGAAAAAAAGATTCATAATATGGCCCTATTACACTGGTCCCCAACCACCGGGCCGTGGCCCGGTACCGGGCCGTAGCCCGATTGGTACCGGGCCGCAGAATAATTTTTTATTAAAAAAAAAAAAGTGTAATTTTTTTTATTAAATCAACATAAAAAACACGATATACACTTACAATTAGTACAAAAACCTCCCTTTTTCATGACAAAAACGTTCCTCTTTTATGACAAAGAAGAAAAGAAAAAAAAGGACCCCGCCCCGGGCCGCGGGACAAATTATTAAGCGTTGACCGGTCCGCGGATACAAAAAGGTTGGGGACCACTGCCCTATTAAAGACTGTTACCGATAAGTTACAATAAATTAGTGTTTTTCATACCTGCCATTGTTCCTCGTTTAAGTGATTTCACTTGTTTAATTATTTTCTTACATTTCACACTACAAAATAGTAAAATCATGTTTGATGCGCTGACATCGGCTCAACATTGATATCGACACTAAGGCTCCAATGTTGAAAAAGACAGCCATAGAACAACTTAAGCAGTTTGTAGTTGAGTCTACGTAGAATAAATAGATTCGGGTATGTCACATATAAGTAAAAGTGACATTGAAGGGACGGCGTGGCGCAGTGGTAGAGTGGTTCAAATCCCACCTAGTACCAACCTCGTCACGTCCGTTGTGTCCTGAGCAAGACACTTCACCCTTGCTCCTGATGGGTCCTGGTTGGCGCCTTGCATGGCAGCTCCCTCCATCAGTGTGTGAATGTGTGTGTGAATGGGTAAATGTGGAAGTAATGTCAAAGCGCTTTGAGTACCTTGAAGGTAGAAAAGCGCAATACAAGTACAACCCATTTATCATTTATTATTTTCATTTGCTATCTTGAACTTGTGCTCCAGGTAGCCCAGTACCTGCTGGATAGGAGCTGTGTCCTGGATGAAGAGAGCATGTATGAAGCCTCGCTCCGAATTGAGCCCAAAGTGCCCAACTGAAGGGGGGAAGAAGGGGATTACTCCATGTTATCTTCTCTGTTGATATTCCACATTATATCAGTTCACATGCACCGTTGCACACACCCACTTTTACATACAGTAGTTGTACATGCTTATGATATTTGCTCTTCTGTACAGTAGATGTTTACAAGGTGGTTTAATAACACAGAACATGTCTTTTGTTGTATAGTTTTCCTTTACAGCATAATAACCGAGGTCACTGAAGTTTGTCACGTTCATGTCCGTGTGACCAATGACATTATTCTGCTTTGTGTTTCATCCACAATTGTCTGCAGCTAATGTAGCATTGTAAAAAAATGCATCAAATCAGGTAAAAAAAAAAAAAAAAAAAAAAAGTCGAAGAAGAAGAAAACAGAGAACAGCCAACACAAAGGTTATGTGCAAACAAAGACGTGGCGTGGTAACCGAACCATCTCTATGCTTCCTAAACCAAAACAACAAGGGGTTCGTCACTTCATATCTGCTCTGCAACAGATGTTCCCAAATTTTTTGCACCATAGACTATTTTTATACTGACAGCATCCAGGACAAAAAAAAACTCACAATATATAAAGAAACACAAGCTATTGTGCCTCATTTGGTCACATCAAATAAAATTGTAATTTTGATTAACGGTGAAAGGTGGTGATGACAGACTGTTACCTTAGCTGACTAATACTTGTAACAATGTTGAGTTGATCATTTATAATATATTATATCCAACTATATATATCACAGTTGGCTCTGTGGCAGGAACTGCAGATCATTAATAACAAATTGTTGGAAACCAATGTACATCAATATATATTTTTGTGTGTGTATTTTTGTTCAAGTCGTTTCTTGGTCTCCTGTCTGACTGTAGAAAATCTTGCCCGATAAGACTGGTTTGAGTATGGAAGTTCATTTGTGTCTTTGTTACCAAAGCTTTTTTTGGACAGAGAATTCATGTATCTGAATTTTTGCATTTGAAATTTGTGAACAAAATTTTTTTTACAGTAAATGATGCTGACAATTTAATCTGATAAAAATTATATGTAAAAAAAAAATTATCTGTAAAAAAATTCAGTGAAAAAAAAAATTGTAATAAAAAAATTGCTGCGACTATAATTTAGTGTATAACAACTCAGTGAAAAAAAATAAGTGTAAAAAAATTTAGTGTAAAAAAATTCCATTTATAAAAAATCAGTGAAAAAAAATTGGGCAAAACAAATTAAGTGCAGAAAAACTCAGTACAGAAATGTTTGTTGCTTTAAAACTCAAGACCCACTTCCGGTAATTTAAGACTAAATAACCTCATCGGCTGGTTTTGAGACAAAGAAGCGAATAATATTTCTGCACTGATTTTTTTTATACCCTGTGGTGATCATAATAGGAAAAGAGAGAGAGCAAGAGAGAGAGAGAGAGAAAGAGAGAGAGAGCTATTTACCAAGGAGGTATTTTCGATTCCAGGTCAAAGGGGACAAGGAAGTCACTAGTTTGACAGTTACAGCAAGACACTAGTGACGTCCTTGTCCCTTTCGACCCGGAAATACCTCCGTCTTGGTTAATAGCTCTCCGTATATTCCATCCATCCATTTTTTACCGCTTGTCCCTTTTGGGGTTGCAGGGGGTGCTGTATACACCTATGGTGTTCGCCACCACACTGTTTTTTTTTTAAATGTATTTTTATACAATGAATTTAAAACACTGTATTGTAAAAAACAGAATATTTAAATAAAACTCATACGTGTTCACGCGTTAATTCTAGCAAATTGTCAGCATTATTTGACGTAAAAAAAAAAAAAAAATACAAAAAAAACCTTTTGTAATAAAGACACAAATTAACCTCCATTGTTTGAGTTATGTTGTTTATTATATAGAACAGCTATATAGTTCAGCAAGTTTGTTTATATGAAATATCATTTATTTTTTAATTTTATCAACAACAAAAAAAACATGGTCAGTGTTGTACATTCAGGTGGAGCGATACTTCTGTAGATTAAAAAACAAAGAAAGGTTGTTGCTCCTGTAATTAAAAGACAATCTGTCCATCTTGCTGTTCCAGTGATTGTGGAACGTGACAGTAGTATATCACTCTGTTATATGCATTGCTGTTTGTTAACAATATGATAAAAAAATATAAGTGAATGACCTCTGCCTGCAGCATTCAAACACTATTTTTGTAGTAGTATATGAGTGACCTGCTCTTTATATAAACTTGAGAAAGTATTTTGTACTTTGTTGTTAATTCACTTCACTAAGATGTGCTGTACATTTGGTACATGCAACCCCTGCATATTTCTCTATGTGAAACAGTGTATTCCTTTAAAATATATGCATATATAAAAAGTTGTGTCCAAAAGTTTGGACACACCTTCTCATTCAATGTGTTTTCTTTATTTTCATGACTATTCACATTGTAGATTGTCACTGAAGGCATCAAAACTATGAATGGACACATGTGGAGTTATGTATGTAACAAAAAGGTGAAATAACTGAAAACATGTTTTATAATTCAGTTTCTTCAAAATAGCCCCCCTCTGCTCTGATTACTGCTTTGCACACTCTTGGCATTCTCTCAATGAGCTTCAAGAGGTAGCCACTCACCCGAAATGGTTTTCACTTCACAGGTGTCATAGTTTTGATGCCTTCAGTGACATTCGACAATGTAAATAGTCATAAAAATAAAGACAAGGCATTGAAATGAGAAGGTGTGTCCAAATTTTGGGCCTCCACAGTGTGTAAATACAAACTGCTAAAACAGTGGTCTTGAAAACCATGACCTTAGATATAAGTGACAACAAAGTGTTTTGCATTTATACTATGATCCTGTCTATAACCATTTCTGTTAGCAGGAATATAGTAATGTAGTGCTTATTTTGTGAATATTTGTATGTATTTTACCATGTATGTACAGGACACTTTTGTAGCTCACGTGGCAGGCATGCAACACACCGACAGACAAAATAGTATTAAATACGGTGGACACGTATACATGCACATACAGTATTAGTATCATACATTTTTTTTTTGTTTGTTTGTTTTTTGCTGTTATAGCAATACCAAGTGGTAGGACATTTATGTTACAGCCCTTCATGTTTCCACACCTCAGTTTTGTAAGGAAAATAAATACATATAAAAAATATATACATAATTAATAAAAGACAAGATGATTTAACAAGCTACTATTGTTTCTAAGTTACCTCTCGCAAATAAATCCTTTTTGTCTCAGGGGCATTTTGTCTCAAGTGTTTTTGTAGATGACCAAATGTTCTTGTTACTGTTTGTATATTACCAGTAGCAACAACTAAGCATAAAGGCATGTAAAAATCAAATGCTACATGTGAGGCAGTCTTAGGTGACGTAACCTCACAGAAATACTACACCTCCCATGATCCTCCGCGGTGTGACATTTTGACCAATAAGACAGCAGCATCAAATGGCGCAAAATGCGTCGGTGAGTTTCCTTATAGCGGCGTCTGTGAACTCACCAGACGAAGCAATTCGGTTTGATGTTATAATTGGGATAATTTTTTTTTCATCTCTGACTGTTTTGGGTGGCCGCTGTCTCATGTCGCGTTTGGCCCTGCGCTCATTGTCAGAGAGTACCGAATGAACGGTGACTTTTTTCCCCCCGGACTTCATGTCAGCTAGCTAGCAGACTGCCCACTTCAGCAACAATGTCCATTCTTCCGCAGAATAATTTGAAAGAGCAGCTGGCTAAACACAGCAACACTGCCCAAAGTAAACGATCGCTGGCTAAACCTAAAACGGGGTAAGTGTTAAAAGCTGACTAACGTCAGCAATTGCTGTGCTGTAGAATGAGCAAAGTGTTAGCTCGTAGCAGTATTACTATGTGCCACACTGTAAACAGGTCCATACAATGTTACGTCATCGATAACGTGTAATTGCTTTGGTCATGTTTGCACAAAACCAACTGCAGTGGGTCAGACTGTCTGTGCATGATCTGCAAAGACGGATGAACCTGCGACTTTATCGTGCAATAATGAGCACAACCCTTACGTTTTAGACACTTTTTTTCACAAGGTATTAGTCAGTAATCACAACTAAATAGCATTTTTTTCATACTTTTTTTAAAACCATATAACACCTGAGTGGTATTTGTCCAAGTACCACCATTATGACCAAAATTAAGACACAGTAGCGTAGTAGGCCCAAGTATTCAGTTAAATACAAGGCAGTTTTTTATTTTTATTTAACCAGTGTCTTTAATATGTTTGGCCACTGTAACCTTAAGCAAAGAAGCTCAGATTTCTCTCTCCCCAGCTACTTCATCCAGCTCTTCACGGGGGATCGTGAGGTGTTTCCAGGCCAGCTGAGAGACATAGTCTCTCCACCTTGTCCTGGGTCTTCCCCATGGTCTCCTACCGGTTGGACGCACCCTAAACGCCTCCCCAGGAAGGCGTTTAGGGTGCATCTGGCTCCTCTCTTTGTGGAGGAGCAGCGGCTTTTCTCTGACCTCCTCCCAAACGACAGAGCTTCTCACCCCTATCTCTAAGACAGTGGTTCCTAACCTTGTTAAAGGTACCGAACCCCACGAGTTTCATATGCGCATTCACCAAACCCTTCTTTAGTGATTTTTATTTTTATTTTTTTTAAATTATGTTTTTTTACTGGTGCACAAAATGAACCGTGCATGAACAGCACCTTGTTCAAAGAACAAAACCAACACAGTGCATGAACTCACAACTAATTGCACACCTGTAAATCAGATGGAACATTAGCGGGAACATTGTTTTGGGGTTTTTAGTTACACCAGGGGTCACCAACGCGGTGCCCGCGGGCACCAGGTAGCCCGTAAGGACCAGATGAGTAGCCCGCTGGCCTGTTCTAAAAAAGCTCAAATTGCAGCACTTACCTGCAGTCAGCTGCCTCTATTTTTTTTAATTTTATTCATTTACTCGCAAGCTGGTCTCGCTTTGCTCGACATTTTTAATTCTAAGAGAGACAAAACTCAAATAGAATTTGAAAATCCAAGAAAATATTTTAAAGACTTAGTCTTCACTTGTTTAAAGAAATTCATTTATTTTTTTTACTTTTAGACAATTTTAGAGAAAAAATACAACCGTAAAAATGATTTTAGGATTTTTAAACACATATACCTTTTTACCTGTTGAATTCCTTCCTCTTCTTTCCTGACAATTTAAATCAATGTTCAAATATTTTTTTTATTGTGAAGAATAATAAATTCATTTGAATTTACTTCTTCATTTTAGGTTCTGTTTTTTAAACAAAGAATATTTGGGAAATATTTCTTCAAACGTATTATGATTAAAATAAAATAAAAATAATCTGGGAAATCTAGAAAATCGGTAGAATCAAATTTAAATCTTATTTCAAAGTCTTTTGAATTTCTTTTAAAATTTTGGTTCTGGAAAATGTAGAAGAAATAATGATTTGTCTTTGTTAGAAATATAGCTTGGTCTAATTTTTTATATATTCTAACAAATTGCAGATTGGATTTTAACCTATTTCAAACATGTCATCGAAATTAAAAAAAACATCTTAATCAGGAGAAATTACTAATGATGTTCCATAAATTATTTTTATTTTTTCAAAAAGATTCGAATTAGCTAGTTTTTCTCTTCTTTTTTTCAGTTGAATTTTGAATTTTAAAGAATCGAATTTGAACATTAACTGTTTCAAATTTTAATTTGAATTTTTTTTGTGTTTTCTCCTCTTTTAAACTGTTCAATTAAGTGTTTTTTCATAATTTATTCTCTACAAAAAACCTTCCGTAAAAGGGAAAAAAATGTACGACGGAATACTCGTTTTTTTATATATATATATATATATATATATATATATGTAGATTTATTCACTAAAGGTAAATTGAGCAAATTGGCTATTTCTGGCAATTTATGTATGTGTGTATCAACTGGTAGCCCTTCGCATTAATCAGTACCCAAGAAGTAGCTATTGGTTTCAAAAAGGTTGGTGACCCCTGATTTACACGATGAGTCGGGTGTGTCTTGACCTCCGCCGAACCCCTAGGGTTCGATCGAACCCAGGTTAAAAAACACTGCTCTAAGAGAACTCCACTACCCGAAATAGAGTAAACTCATTTCGGCCGCTTGGACCCGTGATCTTGTCCTTTCAGTCATAACCCAAAGCCCATGACCATAGGGCGTAGATCGACTGGTAAATTGAGAGCTTATTCCTCGGGCTCAGCTCCTACTTCACCACGACAAACCGAAACAGGGTCCGCATCACTGGAGACGCTGCACAGATCTGCCTGTCGATCTCACAATCCAGTCTCTCCTTGCTCGTGAACAAGGTCCCGAGGTACTTGAACCCAACCCTTTTCCGGATGAGAACCATTGTCTTGGACTTGAAAATGCTGATTCTCATCCCAATCGCGTCACACTCCACTGTGAGAGCTGAAAATTCTGGCCAGATTAAGTGATGAGGGCTAGAAATGAGGGTATAGGACGCTTCTGTTTGTGTCTTTCAAATGTTTATTTAGGCATGGACTTCAAACTACAGTAGTCTGATAGTAATGACTTCCACTGAAGGCTGATTAATCTTTTGATAATGGGTGGAATCACGGGAATACAATATCTAATTAAGTGATATTTTGGTTTACCACTAGATGGAGCCTGTGTGCCACAGTTTTAGAATCACTGCTATATAGGAATGCAATTTTGGAGACCTGGTTTACTAAACCAGAGCTGCACAGGCTCAACTCTTCAGTACAGCACATTGGCTGTCCTAAAAGTCGCTAGATGACGTCATTGCCGCATATGTAATCACAATGGATGCTGTAGGCGAGTGGAATAACATTGTGGAAGAGATAAAATGTGAGTTTTGAAAATGGTAATTATGATAATGACATGTCTTCTGTTGATTCTTAGTTTTTTATTTAAATCAATTTGTTAAGCATTTTTAGTTGTTAGATAATGACATTTGATCAAAAGACTGGAGGGATATTCACAAACCAAATATGTTAACTGGCTCATTTGCATGAACGATGGAATTTGTATGTTGAAACAATTTATTTCTAATGTAACAACGAATAATCATTTGCATCTCGCTCTATTAGCCAATGCGGAAAGGACAGCTTTGCACATTTTATTTGCAGTCTGGATGCGGAGAGTTGTTGGTCTTCTCTCTGCTCTGAGTTCAGCTGGGACTGTTGGATGAGTCTACTGTCAACCTGATTGCCTGTGAGGAAGGGCTTACAGAAGGACCTGCTGCTAGTTGAGGACGTTAACTGCAGAGTTATATGTGTTTTTATCTCTAAAACATCCAAAATATTTGCTAGATTTTTTGCTAATCATTTTTTATATTAAAAAAGTTTCTAAGTGGAGTTGGAAAGTCACAAGATTTAGTTACAAAATCGCCAAGTTGGCAACACTTGCTGTTACTGGGATCCTCTTCCACTACTTCTTAATGACATCACTTGTGGAGGTGTTGTCCCAAATTTTGAATCCATCGTATTGTCCCTTAATAGTTGAAAAATGTAAATGTAATTTACTTTTAGCAAATATCAGATAAAGATCAATGGTTGTGAAACAAAGAGTGAAATAAAGGACATAGGCCTAAATAATGACTTCCATGTACTACTCAATCAAACTAGGAATGTGATGATAAACAGTGTAATGATAAACCTTGGTAAAGTCCCGTTAGTGTTACCGTTAAATGATTTTAAGACCACTGATTAATAACTGCACTTCAATGAATTCAGACTGCTTACACTGTTCATTTACTGGAGAAGCATGCGAATGCCCTGATCGCTAGCTAGCTTAAATGCTATCATGAATGCAAGAGACATTAACGCCTATCCCCATAACAAATCTTCATATTTCAATATCAGCTTGTATAAACACATTGCTATTTGAGTAGCTAATGTGTTTAATTGTGCACATTGAGGGCTTCACGGTGGCAAAGGGGTTAGTGCGTCTGTCTCACAATACAAAGGTCCTGAGTAGTCCTGGGTTCAGTCTTGGGCTCGGGATCTTTCTGTGTGGAGTTTGCATGTCCTCCCCGTGAATGCGTGGGTTCCCTCTGGGTACTCCGGCTTCCTCCCACTTCCAAAGACATGCACCTGGGGATGGGTTGATTGGCAACGATGAGATGGTGACTTGTCCAGGGTGTACCCCGCCACCCGCCCGATTGTAGCTGAGATAAGCACCAGCGCCTCCCACGAACCCAAAGGGAATAAGCGGTAAAAAATGGATGGATGGATGTGCACATTGAATATCGCAGGTTTCTTTATGCTAACTCCATGGGATAGATGGATGTGTAAAACAGTAAGAGAAACCGCGTTACTTCACATAACCAAATGCGCAACACTCGTATTGCCTTCATCGCTAAGAAGCACTCGAAAACCTTTCCAAAATACAACGGGAGAACTAAACATACTTAAAAACTCAAATAAAAATAGAATAGCTCTTAAGACGCCAGAAAAATATTTCAAAGTTTATCCTGCCAATACATTATATTGTGGGTTTTATTATAAAACATTTTTCAAGTAAAACTTTGTTACTGTAAAATATTTCAGCGTGTGTGTGTAATAGTACTTTTTGAGCACATTTACCAATATCATTTTGGTCGCAATAACCATGATATGACTTTTATTTTGTTATATCCCTACTTTGCACACATACAGTCTACCCTCCTGTTTGGAAGCATTTGTCAATGTATTTAATTATGGTCAATTAAAGTCCCTTTGCAGTACAGCCCATTAATTGTCTTCTCTTCATTTTTCAGACCTTTTTGTTTTAAAAAGAAGTCTCCGTTGGGTACTAGCAGGGCAGAAATTCCGACCAAGGTAACCAGCCCCAATGTTTTGGCAAACAGGAATGTCAATGTCCCTAAGAACAACAGTTTGGTGACTAAACCTGTGACATTTTCAAACAAGCCAGCAAGATCTCAAAAATCCAAAATCAGCAGCTTCTTATCTAAAAGCTCCAAGTCGGACATCAGCTCGGAGGGTGTCTGCACTCCAGCTGTCCAACGTCCGTCTGCATCGTCGCCCAAATATGACAAGCAGGTTTTAAGCACCAATGAGAGCACCTCTACAAACTTGGATGCATCGCTTGGGTATCAGATGGACGACTGGGATGATCTGGATGACTTTGAAACTCCTGCCAAAGCAAAGAACGACTCATTCACTGGTGAAGTAACCAAGACAACAACTACTGGCATTCGGCCAGTTTCAACTGAAGTCGCTATAGAGCCCACAGGGGTGCCCACAGCAGATGAGGCTCATGTTTCGCCTGCTCCGAGTCCACTTCCAGCCGAGTTTGAAGTGGATGATTCTCCAGTGCACACACCCAGGAGACGTCAGCCAGCGTATCTAAAATCTGTTGTTAGTGATAGCGAGGAGGACGACAATGATGTCCTTAAACCCTTTGAAGAAGAGACAGGTAACAATGTGTAATATTTTTACATTTGATACTTAAAAAACAACCAAATTAAATACAAACACACTTTGTTCACCTCTCTCCTCAGACTGTAAAAGAAAATGGACTGACTCAACGTCAATACAGATTGAGGACAACTCTGAGATTGAAGATGACTTGGAATACATACCGCCATCTCCAGTGCAAGCTGAGCGCTCTTCCAGCAAATCTCCTGTGGACTCCAAGTAAGTCTTTTTTTCAATGCTTTGTCTATGAGAGTGTTTTGTTATTTGTGCAGGAGGGATTTATTTTGCACAAATAATTTGTGCAGAATTAGAAAAACTAGAAAAAATAAAAAGGTAAAACACGTGCAAATACAGATTTCAACCTTTTCGTCTTAATTTTGCTCCTCAAATAAATCAATAAAAGTGGATGAAATAGAGTACGATTTGGGGGAAACAAACTTTGTTGTTAGCAGACGATGCTGGCACTATATCAACCCTCTGCGCATCTGCTCAGCGCAGACGCGATCACCTGTACACTGTATTGCCCCCTGTCACAACATACTGGTTGAGCTGCTACAAAAACAATTAGTCAGTCGCTGCAAATTTAATTTTCACTAAACATAAGGGCTCTACTCTTAGCTTTTTCACTAGTAGCACCGGTACTACTAAATGGAAAAATGATTAGCACAAAAAATATTTCAGAGTAATCAATAACACTTTCGTGTCAATCACTTGCCTATTTGGTGATCATTATGGTTTAAGTTTATTTCAAACATGCTATTCATATAGGCGAAACATTTGTCTTTTTTCAATACTCGCGCAACCTATTTTTTGTTGCAAATACGACTGAAATGCCTCCGCTGTACAGCCGTGAACATACAAACTTGATAGTAAATCAGCCCACGTTTGCACTGTTGGATGTTGTGCTCAATCAGGCCGATGCTGTTTCAACGGGAAGTGCTGTAATGAAACAAGTAAACATCGTTCGTTGGCGGTGATGAAAAATATTTTGATAGTGGTTGCTGTTTTGTTATGCCCAGACAGCAGAAAAAGAGAATGCTAACATGCCACTGAAGAAAACAATATTACAGATATATTTTCTGATTTGATAGTACTTCAACATTCCTTATATGCACGTCAGTCTCCTCTAAGCCTTTGCTGTTTCTCCTGGGAATTAATTATTTCATTTGTGACGAGATTCACACCTTTCTCTCGCAAAAACCCGCTAGCATCACAGCTAACATTAGCCACGCCGCTACGTCTCTGCTGGGCGAGGGCGTGTACGTATGTGACGTATGACGTGACGTATGTAAGAATGTGCGCCTGCTTGTCTGTGAGAAGGAGACACAGGAAAGAGCAAGGAGAGCCTGTAGTGTAATGCCCGCAGCTAAAAACAACTGAATATTACTCGAATATTACGATATAGTCATTTTATATATCGCACAGAGACAAACCCTCAATATATATCGTATATTGATGTATCGCCCAGCCTTACTTTAAATGCTTTGAAAAGTTAGCGCCCTATAGGCATTTGCGTAAAGGTTGCCAACAGCCCTTTTTAGTGGGGACCCACTGAATTTTTCCAGGACCCATTGAGATCCACACCTGTGGGTACTGTGGACTCACTGCATTACAGACCTATCAACATCACTATTTATTGTAGCATGTAATCAGAAATGTAATCTGTAATTAAATTCCATGTGATGTGATGTCAGTAATGTTATGTGTAGCATAGGTAGCATGTGTGTGTAGGACATGATGTAGTATGCTTTGACTACAGAAAAGCGATGAAATAGGGATGTTTAATTGAGGGTTGCATTAAGGTTTATGATATCACTGTGTTCATATGTATGAGTGCACGTGTGTTACTGTGTACAAGGTTTTTTTTTGTAGTACTAAATTTTTTTCATTTTAGGACAAGGGTGTCCCTAGTATGGACAGAATTTCTAGGTGCAGTCAGGGCGTTGAGGGTATCTGGTTTGGTGGCTGCAGGATTAGGTCTCTGCTTTTTGCTGATGATGTGGTCCTGATGGCTTCATCTGGCTAAGATCTTCAATTTTCACTGGATCGGTTCGCAGCAGAGTGTGAAGCGACTGGGATGGGAATCAGCACCTCCAAGTCCAAGTTTATTGTTTCCTGCCCTTGAAAATTGTGGATTGCCCTTTCTGGGTTTGGAGGAGATCTTGCCCCAAGTGGAGGAGTTCAAGTACCTCAGAGTATTGTTCACGAGTGAGGAAGGAGTGTATCGTGAGGTCTACAGGCCGATCAATGTGGCGTCTTCAGTAATGCGGACGCTGTATTGATCCGTTGTGGTGAAGAAGGAGCTGAGCCGGAAGGTAAAGCTCAAAATTTACGTTCCCATCGTCACCTGTGGTCATGAGCTTTGGGTTATTACCGAAAGGACAAGATCACGGGTACAAGTGGCCCAGATGAGCTTCCTCCGCCGGGTGGCGGGGCTCTCCCTTAGAGATAGGGTAAGGAGCTCAAACTAAAGCCGCTGCTCCTCCACATCGAGAGGAGTCAGATGAGGTGGCTCGGGCATCTGGTAAGGATGCCACCCGAACGCCTCCCTAGGGAGGTGTTTAAGGCACATCCGATCGGTAGGAGGCCACGGGGAAGACCCAGGACACGTTGGAAAGACTATGTCTCCCGGGTGGCCTTGGAACGCCTCGGGATCCCCCAGGAGAAGCTGGACGAAGTGGCTGCAGAGACAGGGATGGGAATTATCCACGGAATTCCGCCGATTTTGGCGTCGCCAGGGTCATTTATATAATATAATGCCAATGTGTGAAGGCACCAGATTGTCTAGCTCTACTATCAGCTGACGACATCAACCAATGACATTGCCCGTTATAGGCGTCTGCACGCGTCGTTTGCCGACAATTTCTAGTCCCTGATCCTCAATTATTGTGAGCGTTTCTGAACTCGTATTCTGTTTATATTGGTTGTGTTTATTGGCGATTAATCCGGAAAGAAAACACAGTAGCTCTCAATTAACACGTTTCTTTATTGACAAAACAGTTTCAGACATGGTTAAGATTATTCAAAATAGGAATGCTTCATTAGCGAAAGATATCGATAAGGGCGTGAGAAACAAGTGGAATTGGGCATGGCTCGATATATCTACCAAACTGAAGGTGAAGATTAACAACAATATCGTAGAAGTAGACGAAGTGATCAGCGATTTCATTGCAGTGCGATGAACCGGGACGTGCTCAGTGCTTATATTGCAAGGACATTGTGAACTATGGATCTTGGGGAAAGGTGTCACTCTTTGACCACGCGAAATCGGCAAGGCATCTAAGTAAAGTGAGTTTACGGAGAAGTATTTTTTCACTGGGATCTGCCTTCAAGCTGAAGTCAAATCAACTATCGAAGCCTCCCACCTCCGACTCGGCTCCTCTCACACCGATCTACGACAGACGAGTCCATTCGGAGGTACAATACACGATCTTATGTATTTCAACATTTTTATATTTTGAATTCTGGTTAATCCATTTTGTAATATATTGAGTCAAAAACCAGGCAAGTTGATGAAGTTACGTCTCTCTTTACTGTGGCTTAAGAACAGACACACTCACTTTTGTCAGGTGCACAACCACATGTAAAACGTTGGCCAAACGAAAAATAACCTCAGTACGCTATGGCCAACATTGACCAAGAGATTGCAACAGACAACCATCGATCACTCTATTACACATTTGTAAGCCTATTTTTGTCTATAACCCAAAAGTGTGCAATAATTTTATATATGTGTAAACTTGTATACATAAATTTCATCAAATGTTACATTTTTATTAAAATATTTGCTAATAGATGTGAAATTTTGGTCAGGAGAATATTGTTAGATTTTGACTCAAAATAGCAGGAAATGCATCCTAAGCTAACATAGATTTCAAAATTTTTCTGGGGGGGCATGACCCCAGACCCCCCAGCAGGTGAGTGCTGTGCGGCCTTCCGCGAAGCGGTGTTTTAGGATTAAAACATTTTCAGCTGATTTTGTAAATCTTCATTCCCATCCCTGGGAGAAGGAAGTCTGGGCTTAGGCTGCTGCCCCCATGACCCGACCTTGGATAAGCGGAAGAAGATGGATGGAAGAATGGATGGATGGTGCCCTTAGTGAAAAAGCTAAGCGTAGAGACCTGACTGGCATTGAAACAGGAGTTCAGAATATTCAGAGAGATTTTTCAACTAAGTGAAAAAATATATATAAAGGAACAAAACCAATTTTAAATGTATGTCTTTGTCAAATACACCAATGAATATGTTTACATAAGTTTTTAGATGGATAGTACTTTATTGATTCCTTCAGGAGAGTTCCCTTTTATCACAGATGAGAAACTTAGTTAAAATATTTTAATACATTTAACATGTAATCTCATGTTAAAATAAATGTTTGCATTTTCTATTACAAACAGAATAGTCTAAAGTGTAACATTTATTTCTTTGAGAGGATTACATACTTTAGTGCATGTGCACTAGGGATGCAACAGTACTTGGTAAAATACTGCACTGCATGGTACAATACGCCTTTCTGGACTGCGGTTCTTGTGTAAGAGATTGTGTACTTGTTTGCGCCTGTCCAGGGTAGCGAAAATCCCTCACCACAATGTAATGTCCAATCACCGTTGTGCCTTGATGTAGCCCAGAAGAAGAAAAAAAACAAAACATGGCCAGCAGGAGCCTAGACATTGAAGTAGGGCTGGTAGGTTTTGTCTCTGTGCGATATAGAAAATTACTATATCGTGATATTCGAGTATACGTTCTCACACAGTTGCTTTTAGCTGTGGGCGTTACACTGCGATGCGTTTCCCACTCTTTCTTGTCACCTCCTTCTCACAGAAGGGATTTGATTGGTGAGATGACCTCTCTCAAAACATGCGCCTCTTCTTACATACGTCAAGTGTGCGACGTCACACGCTCCCACGGGGTAGAGAGGTTGCGACGTAGTAATGGGTTAAATGGGTTGTACTTGTATAGCGCTTTTCTACCTTCAAGGTACTCAAAGCGCTTTGACACTACTTCCACATTTACCCATTCACACACACATTCACACACTGATGGAGGGAGCTGCCATGCAAGGCGCCAACCAGCACCCATCAGGAGCAAGGGTGAAGTGTCTTGCTCAGGACACGTTAGCTGTGATGCTTACGGTGCGGTGCGGGTGGTAATACGAGAGAAAGAAGGTGTGAATCTGGTAACAAATCAAAAACGGCACGGGGTGCATCATCTGGCGGTGGTTTGGCTTCAAGCGGGAAGATGTTGAACAATTATGCGGCAAAAGCGTTGCTACAAAAAGTAGCACCACTGCTAGTGTAGAATCATTTTAAAACTCACCTGCTACAGAATGAAGAGTGCTTGAAACTTCGCATGTCATCATCTCAAAACGCCGACGCAACCATTTCAACATATACACTGTGTGAAAAAATAGTCAACAGAAGAAGATAACGTCCGCAGGAAACTACCACATAGCGGAAGACATACACTATTTAATTTCCTATTATGCTGCTCATTTTTATTCGACAGTTATTGAAATATCCTGTGTGACATGTACAAAAGTGTACTTTATGTGTTTTAAAACATTGTAGTGGTTTTCAGTACAAAAAGTGCACTTTAATTTAGTGTTGTTTTGCTATGTCATCTTAGTGACATCATGCACAAAAGTGCACTCATAGCTTGTTTTAAAATGTCTCTGACAATCTTGCACTTTCTGTTTTGGAAATGACATGAATGTTTGTGTCACTGCTTGATAACTATTTAATAGATACAGTTTTGGTAAATAGACTTTGTTGTGATTTCCTTCTCTGCATGAAAGTCTAAAATAAGCATATATTAACGAAGTATGAACAATATTGTTTTAATGTAGACACATATAATCATCATACTGCTGTGATTATATGCATCAAGTATTCATTAAAGGCTAAGGAGGCAAAATATCGAGATGTATATCGGTTATCGTAACATGGCCTAAAAATTTTGAGATATTAATAAAAGGCCATATCGCCCAGCCCTGATTTAAAGACAACATTTTGAAGTAGCAGGGACTCCATTCAAATGTACATAGCTAAATAAGTGTCTGTGTTGCAGGCAGCTTTTTTGTATCAAACTCTGAAAATTATGCCTTCAATTGGGACTTTTTAAGTTAATTAGAAAGAAAAATACATAAAAATAAAAAAATTGAATATTTTTTAATTACATTTGTTTCTGTTTGCCCTGGTTAAACTCCTCAGAAACATGTACTATAACCTTTTGTTCAAATATTTTTTTTAGGTTGTAGATACAACCTTTTTGTCCTGAAATTTATCACTGATTTTGTTTTTTTGTTGGCACACATTATTTTACACTGCCTCAAATTCAATCTGCACTTAAATGTGCTTTCATTAAATATAAAATATTTGAGTCAAACATTTTTTGGGGGGCAATTTCGTTCACTGCTTACTGTTTGCCACAGAACTGGTGTGAAGCACTAATGTATAAAAGTAATAAGAGGCCATTTGATTTACCATTTGAAAGTGTTTAGTAACTGTTAGCTTGGAAAACTACATTTTGGAGTATTCAGTGCACTACTGATATTTACTGAGGAATGCAGTTTTTGCTGACAAGTGAAGTAAAGAACTTTGATAGGAATACAACTATCCAGCCATCCATTTTCTACCGCTTATTCCCGTTTGGGGTCACGGGGGGCGCTGGCGCCTATCTCAGCTACAATTGGGCAGAAGGCGGCATACACCCTGGACAAGTCGCCATCTCATCGCAGGGAGAAATACAACTAATACAATCAAAATACGTACCAAAACAACAGAAAACTGAGGTACGACTCGTACCGTGGGGCACCTGTACTGTTGTACACCTAATCAGCACCTTGTAATGTCTGGTGACGAGGGTATGTTATTTTACCACTGTTTCCCATGTATTCTCTTTTTTGTGGTAGCCCACCACAAGCCGCAAATAGATTTGTCACATTTTGTTTCTTGTAAACATAGTTTGTTGTTGCAACTTCGTACAGAAGATGGCACTGTAACATTTTAAAGATAAAAAAAAGGTTAAAAGAGGGCAGCAGGGGGTTAGTGCGTCTGCCTCACAATACAAAGGTCCTGAGTAGTCCTGGGTTCAATCCCGGGCTCGGGATCTTTCTGTGTGGAGTTTGCATGTTCTCCCCGTGACTGCGTGGGTTCCCATTGGGTACTCCGGCTTCCTCCCACCTCTAAAGACATGCACCTGGGGATAGGTTGATTGGCAACACTAAATTGGCCCTAGTGTGTGAATGTGAATGTTGTCTATCTGTTGTGGCCCTGCGATGAGGTGACTACTTGTCCAGGGTGTACACCGCCTTCCGCCCGATTGTAGCTGAGATAGGCACCAGCGGCCCCCGCGACCCCAAAAGGAATAAGCTTTAGAAAATGGTCGGATTGAAAAAAGCTTGAAAGATGCAGCTGATTGGAGTCACCGTTGTAGCCTTCAAAGCCCTCTAATACGACTTTAAAACCCTCCAGCTACACACTGCAAGTGTATATATAATTTAGTAACAGACGCCTTCATAACAATTTGTAATATGTACAATATACACACTGCAAGTGTGTGTGTGTGTGTGTATATATATATATCCTGATGATTGAGGGTACCCCTCATGAAACAGTTCTGTAGAGATGAAGTAGTTTTGTGATTTTTCCCACACCTATATATATATATATATATATATATATATATATATATATGTGTATGTATGTATATATATATATATATATATGTGTATGTATGTATATATATATATATATATATATATATATGTGTATGTATGTATATATATATATATATATATGTGTATGTATATATATATATATATATATATATATATATATATATATATATATATATATATATATTAGGGGTGTAACGGTACATGTATTTGTATTGAACCGTTTCGGTACGGGGGGATTCGGTTCGGAGGTGTACCGAGCGACACGGACATATTAAGTAGCGCACCGCACGTTGTGTAAAACAATGCACAATGAGGCACCGTAAATTGATTTAAGTGGGCCCCGACTTAAACAAGTTGAAAAACGTATTCGGGTGTTACCATTTAGTGGTCAGTTGTACGGAATATGTACTGTACTGTGCAATCTACCAATAAAAGTTTCAATCAATAAATCAAAAAAACAACACACGGCATGCTAGCAACGACTGTTGTTGACAGTTTTTCACTGCATTGTTACAGTGATTTAGAAGTAGAATACATTTTTCCTGTTAGCTGCTTTGCTAGCCATCTAGAACAAGACATTTTATTCATGATAGAAAGCGTAAAAAAACCTTTTGTCTTCCGTCTCTTATGATTGTGAACGATAGGCAAAATTCCAAAAAAATGCAGTTCCACTTTATCAACGCACACTTGCATATAGATACCAGTACTGTGAGAAACACTCAGATTTTTTTTTTCTTCTTTTGTTGTATTTCTTATAGGGCTGCAAATCTTTGGGTGTCCCACGATTAGATTCAATATCGATTCTTGGGGTCGTGATTCGATTATAAATCGATTTTTTTTTTTTCGATTTAACGCGATTCTCGATTCAAAAACAATATTTTTCCCATTCAAAACGATTCTGTGTTCATTCAATACATAGGATTTCAGCAGGATCTACCCCAGTCTGCTGACATGCAAGCAGAGTAGTAGATTTAAAAAAAAAAAAAGCTTTTATAATTGTAAAGGACAATGTTTTATCAACTGATTGCAATAACGTAAATTTGTTTTAACTATTAAATGAACCAAAAATATTACTTATTTTATCTTTGTGAAAACATTGGACACAGTGTGTTGTCAAGATTAATGAGATGCGATGCAAGTGTAAGCCACTGCGACACTTGTTCTTTTTTTTGTATTTTTATAAATGTCTAATGATAGTGTCAATGAGGGATTTTTAATCACTGCTATGCTGAAATTATAACTAATACTGTTGTTGATTATATTCATTTTTGTTTCACTATTTTTGGTTTGTTCTGTGTCGTGTTTGTGTCTCCTCAATTGCTCTGTTTATTGCAGTTCTGAGTGTTGCTGGGTCAGGTTTGGTTTTGGAATTGGATTGCATTGTTATGGTATTGCTGTGTATTGTATTGTCGGATTGATTAAAAAAATAATAATTAATAATAAAAAAAAAACATTTTAAATCGATTTTTTTTTAAATGAGAATCGATTCTGAATCGCACAACGTGAGAATCTTGATTCAAATTCGAATCGATTTTTTCCCACACCCCTAATTACTTGTATTGTGGACTTGAAGCAAAATGTTTCATCACACCTGTGTGCAATGAACAGCTATTTTTTTTTTTTAAACAGATCTAAGCTATCGCTTAATGCGGTTAGCGGAAATAGCACTTTTCATTCCAAGGCCTGCAGCGTGACCCCTCATGAAGCACCTGATCAACACTCCACATACAAGAGAAGTGGGTTTGCTTTGTTGTCTTTGGGCTTATTTAATTGAATAATCTTTGTCAATGTTTTTTTTCATAATGACCCTCAGGTGATCAGCTCTTTAGTGTCATGGAGTCCATATGTGCTCTGGTGGATTGCATCCCTGAACATGAGCTCATCGGGCTATGCTGTGGCAATGAGCTTCTACTGAAGAGGGCTCAAAGGTAAGTGCTGCTCCACATGGCTTCATGATATTTTATCACCATGTGTCGTGCGACTGCAGTGATTTGCCTCCTCCCTGCAGGAAGAGGATTCTAGTTACCGGTAGCGACGCCTTTCTGACCACACAACAGTCTGACAGCACTGGGACTTCTGATCCTGGCTTCAAAGATAAGTCTTCCTCCTCCAGCGCGCTGTCATCCAGCAGTTTCCTGCCTGAAGAAGCAAATAGGCCTTCTCAGATCAGGAGATCGTCCATTGTCTCTGTGGGTTGTGACTCTGATCACTCTGATAGTGTTATCAAAGTAAAGCCATCGCTTGGCAAAAACGGATGGAAATCGGTCATTGAAATTGACAGCTACAGTGATACGCCATCAAGCCACAGCTTCACAAAAGCATCTCAGAGTATCCCTAATAACAAAAAGACCAACATAAGCCTGGAGTGTGAAGATCTTTTCTTCTCACCCAAGAAGAAAATGGAGACTCCTGTACAGATCAAATCTAATCCACAGGAAAAGGTCACAGCTACAGAACACATGGATCCTGATGACTTTTACATTGACGACTTTGACATAGACGACTTGAATGACTCTGATATTCCTGATTACTTTGAACCTCAAAGTTCCTCCGTTACGCATAAGAGTTCCAGCGCTGTACAGACAGCTGTGAAGGAAGGTGGTCCAAGCAAGTTCTCATGGGAGAAGAAATCTGCAACACCTGCACCATCTCCTAAACCTGCACAAATATGTTCTCCTGGTAAGTCACTGATATAGCTGTCTATAAACATTTTTTCTGTGAATACTTTATTCCATTGGAGCGTGGAGGGTCCCAGAGAACCTGCTCTTGTATATTTTTATAATACAGAACCCTCCTATCGAAACCCGGCGCACGATCGTTTCCGAGGCTTCAACTTCTCCCACTCGCAAGAGATGATGAAGATCTTCCACAAGCGCTTTGGTCTCCATCAGTTCAGGTTCAACCAACTCGAAGCCATCAACGCCGCGCTCCTCGGGGAAGACGAGTTCGTACTGATGCCAACAGGTTTGTGGCGTGTATGCACTGTCAGAAGAACATGCTCAAATCTGATGATGTGTTACCGTGGATCTAGGTGGCGGTAAAAGTTTGTGCTATCAGCTGCCTGCCTGCCTGACACCAGGAGTCACAGTGGTCATCTCACCACTCAAATCTCTTATTGTGGATCAAATCCAGAAACTCACTTCTCTGGATGTAAGAATGTCTCTTTTGTAGGTTTTTTTTTTATTTCATTTGTTACTGATCTACTACTATACTACCACACTACTATGACATGGGCTAAAAAAGAAACCATTTGGGTGTGGATTCAGAAGTTTTTGTTTTTACATTGTGAAAATTTACTTAGTTCATAGTGTTGCTGCGTGTCTTGGCTCTTCTGAGTCTCAGTCCTGTTGTTTTAGATCCCAGCGACGAGCCTGTCGGGTGATAAAAGTGACCGTGAAGCGAGCAGTATCTACATGCAGCTCTCCAGGAAAGAACCCATCATTAAACTTCTTTACGTCACACCTGAGAAGGTAAGTTGCATTGATGAAATCTCATGTCAACTTTGATTCCTTTTGATTAATGAGATTTCTCGCCGTTCTCTAGGTCTGTGCCAGCAACAAACTAATCTGTGCCCTGCAGAACCTGTACGAGCGAACCCTACTGGCCCGCTTTGTCATCGATGAAGCTCATTGTGTTAGTCAGGTGTGTTAATCCTCTTCGATTCAACACGCAATATATATATTTTTTACTTGCCCCGATGAATAAACCAAGTGACCATCAATTTTACCAGTGGGGCCACGATTTCCGTCCAGACTACAAGAGGTTGAACGAACTCCGTCAGAAGTTCCCCAAAGTGCCCATGATTGCCCTGACGGCCACCGCCACGCCCCGTGTGCAGAAAGACATTTTGAACCAGCTCAACATGACTCGCCCTCAGGTGTAAGTGTTTTTTTCTTACTTACAGACTCTAAAATGTCCTCTTCAAATGTCTCACTTCTCTTGTATTGTGTCCCTAGCTTCACCATGAGCTTTAACAGAGCAAACCTTAAGTACTCTGTGCTACCCAAAAAACCCAAAAAGGTTTACGAGGACTGCATCAATTGGATCAGGAAGCATTACCCACGTAAAAAATTCACAACCACTAGTTCTAATATTTTAAAGACATCTTGAGGAGGCATCAAAGGCTGTCACACTATCTTGTCATCTATCTCGTAGGTGATTCGGGCATTGTGTACTGCCTGTCTCGAAACGACTGCGACGCCATGGCCCAGAGCCTCCAGCAAGCCGGGCTGTTGGGGCTGTCCTATCACGCAGGGCTAAGCGACGGTGACAGAGAATACGTGCAAACCAAGTGGATCAACCAGGACGGATGCCAGGTAACATCACCAACGTAAACACAGCAACTCACTTGTGTGCAATGTTGAGGACATGCCACCTTGCACCTGCTGTCCGCTAGGTCATCTGTGCCACCATCGCTTTTGGCATGGGCATTGACAAGCCTGACGTGCGCTACGTGATCCACGCCAGTTTGCCCAAATCAATAGAGGGCTACTACCAAGAGTCTGGGAGAGCCGGCAGGGACGGAGACATATCTCATTGCATTCTCTTCTACAGCTATGCCGATGTGCACCGCATCAAAAGGATCATCGGCAGTATGTTCTCACTGCAATCGTTTCTTTTTACACTCACCATTTTCCGGTTTTGAAACATTTTTTCCTTTAATACAGTGGACAGAGAAGGTGACAAAAACACAAAGGCCACACACTTCAACAACCTGTACAGCATGGTGCATTTCTGCGAGAACATGATGGAGTGCAGAAGGATTCAGCTGCTGGCTTACTTTGGAGAGATGAAATTTAACAGGAGCTTCTGTAAAGACCACTCTGATGTCAGCTGTGACAACTGTGCGAGGCCCACTGTAAGAGCATCTGCTTGTTATATCCACTCAACACATTCATCAAAATTTGTGCCAAATATGACCAATATTTCCAATTTTTGATCGGCGGCATCTCCTGATATAGTTTCAGCCATCTTGGTGACATTGATTTGAGCAAGCAGTACGAAAGAAAAGACCATAGTGTACACTTGCATTCACTGAAATGTTGTCATCTGTATGCAGCAATACAAGATGCGGAACGTCACAGAGGATGTGAAGATGATTGTGAGCTTCGTGCAGGAGAACTGTGAGAAGGTGGGAGCAAGGTTCGGACGGAAGCCTCAACAGAGCCGCCTGACACTCAACATGCTGGTGGACATCTTCATAGGTACGACCTCCTCGCCAACATGGCTGATGTGACGCTCCGCTGCACAACAAGTGTAAACGATGTTCTATCTCAGGATCTAAATCTGCAAAGATCCAGACTGGTATGTTTGGAATGGGAGGCGCTTATTCCAAGCACAATGCGGACCGTCTGTTTAAAAAGCTAGTGCTGGACAATATCCTTATGGAGGACCTTTACATCACCAACAATGGCCAAGCTGTGGCTTATGTCTCCGCTGGACCCAAAGCTTTAAACCTCCTGTCTGGACACATGCAGGTCACACGTCTAGCTTTATGAGAAACATGTTCAATTAGGGTGAAAATAGAAACCCCACATAACACTCTGGTATTTGCAGGTGGACTTCTATGAGACCGAGAGCGCCTCCAGTGCCAGGAAGAACAAAGCCGCTGTGTCTAAAAACGTCTCGCAGAGAGACCAGATGACTCAGGAGTGTCTCAAGGAGCTGATAGACCTGTGCAAGCAGTTGGGGAAAGCCTTTGGAATTCACTACTTCAACATCTTCTCCACCGCCACCTTGAAAAAGCTGTCTGGTAAGAGACAATTTGGTGGGATTTCATACAAGTAGTTACCCAATGAAAATTCACACTTCGCATAGGATTTTTTTTTTATCACATTTTAAAGGGGTGTCTAACTTGTTTTAATTTTGGGCCACATCACAGTTCTGGCTGCCCTAAAAGGGGCGTGATTAACAGTGAATAATATATGAATATAAATGTATAAGGATACGCTTCATGATGATATTACCAAGGCTTGACGATATGGCTGAAAACTGCATCACAATATAAGTGTTTTATATTGGTGGGTATCAATAATTATTGATATTTTTTATGAATGATCAAAAGTAGGGACCAGTAGAAAAGTACATTAAATGAAAAAATTTTCATTAAAAATTTTACCTTCCTCTGATTATTATCCCCTCAACTATCAAGGCAGAAAATTATGGAAATGTCAACACAACCATGGAAAACAGTCAATGTAAACAACGTTCTAAAATCACATGAAACACTTAACAATAACCTCTTAAAATTAAGATGCTAAAAGAACGAATACATAAGAAATGCTTAATATACAGTGTAACAAAATACTATTTAAACACGTGTGTGCGTGTATTGCGCGTCTATCCCAATATATATTATTGTTTTATCGCCCAGCCCTAAGTATTACACATTTGCCTATGTTGATGTACCATATAAAAAAACAAAAAAAAAACACACATTCTAAAGTTTGCTGTAAAAACTGTCAGTTGGGTCGCCAGAATGTTACCAAACGTTTACTCTGATTATTTTTACAGTATTTTGCTGTAAATGGGAAAATGGTTCCAGTTTTTTACGGTAAGATCCTGGTGAGTGAGCTGCTAGTATTTTAGCGCAAAAAATATTTGTATTTTTCATTGTACAATTTGATCGATAACTTGCTTTGAGCTGATAAGTTATGCAGGTATTTGATTAAAACAAAATGTTTAGAACGCTTGATAATGTGTTTAGCATTATTAGATATTAAAGTTTAAAATATATGCAGACAAGGATTTGAGGAAATATGCCACCTTTTGAGGCATCCACACTGGAGAATAACAAAAATAACGCAGATTGAAAATAGTTTGAAACATATGATAAAATAATAACAAATAATAATACAATAAGTTGATAAAAATGTAACATTGAAAGAACAAGAGTAATAAATAATATTAATAGAAAAATCTATGAATTACTAATACTAGTACTAATGAACTAAAAACGGTACGGTACTGTACTGCGTCTGAAAAATTACGGCGCTATTTTTTTCAATTTTTAATGAACTTCACGGCGCGCCCTCGTAACGGCGTGCTGGAGCAGACGAGCGTGTTCGGCAACGCACACGTATGGAGTACTTACAAGCAGACACAGTGTGAACTACGAGGTAGAATGGAAGCATTTTGGCTTAAAAATAAATGATAAATGTGAAGCTATAAACACTGAAGCGCGGCGCTAAAAGAGGTGCTTTAAAACATGGCTAGCTAGCGAGCGGCTAACGTCCATCCGCAGTCGTCAGTGTTTTACCTACTTTTAAATCACTAATCCCCGCCTCCATGGCAACAATACGTTTCTTACTAGTATCATCCCTGCAGGACGAGGAATAGCTAAACATGCTTCACTTCACTACACACTGTAGGAGGTTGAGGAGGAAATGTTTGGGCACCTGGAGTGCCCTAAAATAAAGGAGCTGGTTGCATCTCTCGGTTAGGTGGCTTGCTGCAGTCAGCCAAGTTTTAGAATTGTCTGCATTACATTATTTATAATAAAGAAATCCATTATCAATGTTTACTAATTGATTGTATAACAGTCAATCTCTAAATTGTGATGCATCTAAAATTTCCACCGCCTCTATTAGGAAGATACAATAGCTAACCGCTATCAACAAACTAGTGCTGCTGAACGTAAGCAAATGAGTAGATCTCTA
Organism: Nerophis ophidion; assembly: GCF_033978795.1. NCBI lineage: Eukaryota > Metazoa > Chordata > Actinopteri > Syngnathiformes > Syngnathidae > Nerophis > Nerophis ophidion. The sequence continues at coordinate 30,433,073 of NC_084613.1, forward strand.
CACAGGCATCGACTGCAATGATAGTAGTACAAGAACCATATCTCTTTATACTACAATAATTACATCAATATTTTTTAATATCACAAAATCTTTCAATTCTTTTGTTGTTGAAAAGTTTTAAAATATGTCCCTGGACACAGGAGAACTTTAATTATGTGTGATCCTGTAACTACTTGGTATTGGATTGATATCAAAATGTGTAGTATCACCTAAAACTGATGTAAAGTATCCAAACAACAAAGGAATGAGTGCTTGTTACATTTTAACAGAAGTGTAGCTAAACATGTTAAAAAACTAAAGTAAACAGATATTAACAGTAAATGAACAAGTAGATTATTAATCTATTTTTTACAACTTGTCCCACATCATTTTGACAAAACAATAGACTGGTAAATGACACAATATGTTACTACATAAGTCAGCAGCCCAATTAGGAGCCTTTGTAACTCGTTTGCTAACTTACTACTAAAAGAGTAGTTGTCTACAATGTTCCCTATCTTATTTTATGACATATTTAATCTTTGATTGTAATAAAAAAAACATATATTTATGTATCATAAGATTTTTTGTTAAAATAAAGGCCTTTTTTTTTTCCGTGGTCCCCTTTATTTGTTAAAGTATCAAAATACATTCTGGTATTGTTTTCAAAATATTGGTATTGGGACAACTAGGGCTGGGCGATATGGTCTTTTATTAATATATCTATATTTTTAGGCCATGTCACAATACACTATATATATATATCTCAATATTTTGCCTTAGCCTTGAATTACCACTTGATGCCTATAGTAACACTAGTATGATGATACTATGTGTCTACATTAAAACGTTCTTGTTCATACTGCATTAATATATGCTGATTTTAAACTTTCATGCAGAGAAGTAAATCGCAACTAAGTCAATTGACCAAAACTATTTATTAAATAATTATTAATTTAGTGTTGTTTTAATATGTCATCTTAATGACATCATGCAAAAAAGTGCACTATTATCTCGTTTTAAAATGTCTCTGACAATCTTGCACTTTGTTTTGAAATGACACACATTCATGTCATTTCAAAACAGAAAGTGCAAGATTGTCAGAGACATTTTAAAACGAGACATAATGACACATTCATGTCATTTCAAAACAGAACGTGCAAGATTGTCAGAGACATTTTAAAACGAGATATTAGTGCACTTTTTTGCATGATGTCACTAAGATGACATATCAAAACAACAGTAAGTTAAAGTGCACTTTTTGTACTGAACACCACTACAATATTTTTAAACAAAGTGCACTTTGTACATGTCACACAGGATATTTCAATAACTGTCAAATACAAATAAGCTGCATAATAGGAAATTAGTTAGTGTATGTCCTCTGCTATGTTGTAGTTTCCTGCAGACGTTTTCTCCTGTTGACTATATTTTCATAGAGTGTTGATGTGGAAATGGTTGCTTCGGCATTTTGAGATGTTGACACACGGAGTTTCAAGTACTTTTCATTGTCTAGCGGGTGAGTTTTAAAATGATGCTACACATTAGCAGTAATGATACTTTTTGTAACAACGCTTTTGTCGCATACTCAACATAACACGGTTGTCTGTTCAACATATGAAACTAAACCACCGCCAGACGATGGACCCCATGCTGTTTTTCTTTGGAATTAAATCTTCTTTCATTTGTTACCAGATTCGCACCTTCTCTCTCTCTCTCTCTCTCTCTCTCTCTCTCTCTCTCTCGTATTACCTCTCTCACCGCTCCACTAGCATCACAGCTAACGTTACCATGCCGCCATCTCTCTGCTCCGGGAGAGTGTATGACGTTGCACGCGCGACAGTATGTGACGTATGTAAGAAGGTGCACTTGTTTTATGTCTCTGTGAGAAGAAGAGACAAAAGAGTGAAAAAAGCCTGTAGTGTAATGCCTGCAGCTAAAAGAAACTGCGTGAGAACGTATAATCGAATATCACGATATAGTCATTTTCTGTATCGCACAGAAACAAACCCGCGATATATCGAGTATATTAGAGATATCGCCCAGCTCTAGGGACAACCCTAACACACATGCAGTATATACAGTATGTTTACTTTAATTGCTTTGGACAATTTCGCAAAATGTTAACAGCTTTTCTTTAATTTATGAGAGTTGTCTTGTAAATGAAAAGTTTGGTGGTAGTGACCAACTTATGGCCAATGTACAGTATGGATTGCTCCTAAAATACCATAACAAGGCATTGAGGTTGTGATAATGGAGGTAGTCTAATTTAAACAGAGAGGCTATCTTCCGACCCTGAAATCTTGCTGCAAATCGATGGGGTGACTGAGGACAAATTGGAGAAGTACGGTGCTGAGGTGATCGAGGTTCTGCAGAAATACTCTCAGTGGGAGCTGCCCGGTAATAAAATACTTATTTACTTACGGATGGTGAAATTGTGCATGATCGCTTTAAAACGTGTGTGTTCTCTGCAGAGGAACAGCAGCCTGAAGGCGAAGGCTGGATCGACACGGCACAAGGCCGCTCGGCTGTTGACTACGAGGACGAGGAGGATGGCGACTCTTCCACCTACTTTCGAAATCAGAGCGCACAGGGACAAAAGAGGAAGAAAGCGCCTTTTTTCAAGTACTCCAAAAAGAGAAAAGGATATGGCGGCTCCAACTCTAAAGGGTCTGTCGTCTAACTTATTAACCAATACAAAACTTAACTTCATTGCTTCAACTTGTTTTTGTCTTTCTTTCTTGTAGTCGAGGCTACGGCAACAACAAGTCATGGTCCTCCAGAGGGGGATCTAAAGCTGGTTCTCAATCTACGGGGCGAGGGTCCAGAGGCGGGTCAGGTGACTCATCATCAGGCAGGAGGCCTGGCTTCTTGGCAGCACCGACCCCTCAAAACAACCAGCGACCTTTCTTGAAGCCCACCTTTTCTCACATGGGTTAGTGCTTCACTGTATTCTGTTCAAACTGTACATTCATTAGATTTATATATCGTGTATTTGTCAATTGTTGTACTTTGATTTGTTATTAAAGACACCTTTTTTTAAATGGTTTCAAACCAGAGTTTATTTCAAGTCTGAATAGCTTGATGTCATGGCACCAGTTTACAAAGATACTGTGGACAGAGCTAAGGTACAAACAGGTCATTTGGCACGGATATATATATATATGTATATATATATATACATACATACATACATACATACATACATACATACATACATACATACACACACACACACACACACACAACTTGTATATCGTAACATGACTTCAGCTTATCATTCCTTCACGCAAGGAGGGAGGGTTCCACATATTCAGTCACATTGAGGATCCAGGATGCTTTTTTCAGACATGTAAACCTCTAAAATGTGCCTATTGTCACTTAAAGTCACATTTAAGAGAAAACCAAATAAGAAACCGGTTTTAAGACTCAAGTTTTTACATCACAATGTACAAAATGTCTTAAGTCCATTACAAACACACTTTTACATTCCAGTGGGTTTTTCAATTGATCAGCTACATTTGAAAAAATAATGTTACTGAAGTTAGTTTTATGAACAAAATGTCATGATATGCAACATGGTTTTTGTCATCAGTCATTTTTATCCATCTTTGCCACACCAGCAATGAGCCAAGCATGAGGAAAACAAAAAAACATCTAAAGATTTTTAAAATATTATATCCCAGGCTCAGGATCTTTCTGTGTGGAGTTTGCATGTTCTCCCCGTGACTGCGTGGGTTCCCTCCGGGTACTCTGGCTTCCTCCCACTTCCAAAGACATGCACCTGGGGATAGGTTGATTGGCAACACTAAATTGGCCCTAGTGTGTGACTGTGAATGTTGTCTGTCTGTGTTGGCCCTGCGATGAGGTGGCGACTTGTCCAGGGTGTACCCCGCCTTCCTTCCGATTGTAGCTGAGATAGGCACCAGCGCCCCCCGCAATCCCAAAGGGAATAAGCGGTAGAAAATGGATGGATGGATAATTTCAAATGTAATTGTACGACCGTTCACTTGTAATTGTTTTTCCTTATTTCACCTATTTATTGCTTCTTGAATGGTGCCTTTCTTTTATATGATTTGAAGACGCTACATAACGCTAACATACAACCAATTTCTAAATTCACTTGATCAGGACTAATATGCAAGCAGGGGGTCTAATGGCAACATTACTAATTAATTGGGTAGATTTATGCAAAACATGGACATTAAGTGTTATTTGTTTTTCCACTTACAGACTAACATGCCCCTGTACCTGGTACAAGTGCTAGGTAATATTTGTGTTAGTTATTGCTCCCTTTAACTGTGAAAGTAAAAAAGTTTAGAGGCAGAGTTAAACGTGTAAAAATATGTTGCAAAAATCCAAAAAACAATATTTGAGTTTAAATCTTGACAATCTCTTTGTCAATGTGTTTTTTAGTTAAATATAAAAACGTTTTAACACCAAACATATTTTACTTTACCACATATAAATGTTATTTAGCAATTTGTTTTAGATTTGTTAGACATAAAACAAGTATATCTCAACATTTGCCAATTAATTTGCAATTATTTTAATTGCAGAAATTATATGTATTTTTGTTTAAAGAGTAATTCCAGTTTCTTTCATCTTTAATTTAAATGTTTCAAAATACTTAATTTCCATGGCTATATATATTTTTAAGTTTAAAGATCATTTGGTTTGTTCAGTTTAAGACTGAATATATATTTTAAATACATGTGTTTAAAATAATTCATATCTGCCAATTTAATTTTTAATGACCTTTTTGTGTAAAAGAAAAAAAAAAAGAGAGTTTCTAAATAGAGTGGCATTTTTCAATGTGTTAATCCGAAAATGTGTATGCTGATTAATTTGGTTTTGGGTGGGATTTTAAGTAACTGTTTTTTGTTTTTTTTTAATACATCTTAAGTCCATTATCATGGGTGCTGAGACCCCAGGTCTTCAAACTCTTCTTGTATTTTGGGTTGCCTTGTGACTGAACAACCTTTCAAATCTCTTCTATATGAACCACGGCGCTACAAAAAGTAAAATATCTTGTCTTCAATAATAAAATAATCTTTTGCCTCCTGGTAAAATATACATATTGGAGCTGTCAATATAATAAGAAAAATGTACATCTTCCAATAGTATAATACAGTAAACTTAAAGGTTGATTTTTTTTTTTTTTGAACTAAAATAAATCTTCATAGTAAGAAATAATTGAAATTCATTGAATCTCAAGATCATGAAAAAATATGCAAATGACGAGAATTAATAACACTGACTTATATGAGCATTGCATGTCTATATAGGCTATTAGCTACTTGTTCCTTCACAACTGTAATGTTCACCACATTATTTTAGAATTTCATACGCTCATTCTAGGCTTATTTATTATTGGAACCACAGTTTATCCCTGAATGGAATGTTTATACACCATAGACATCGGTACAATGTCTTCAATGCATTTACTTTTAGTTTCCCTAAATCTTCTCAAAAGTGGTGCTGAATGTTCCAGAAGTTAATCACAAATGTAAATCTATGAAGCTGTGTAAATTTCATAAAATCCAAAATAAATTTAGACGTAATAATAATTGATCATTTAGTCCATGCCCAGAATGAGTGTATGTAAATATCTGACCATAACCTCTACAAAAATCATCAAATGCATTTATCTTTTCAACATCAACCTTCTATAACTTCTTTATATCATCATACCTCACTTATATCTCACTTCTGCTCCGCCCTTCCTGGACTGTAAAACCAATAAATAACATGTAAAGGTGATGCTTTTTTCGCTCACAGTTCAATAACAAAATAGAAAAAACAGGAAGGGGAAAAAAAAACGATTTGTGTAAAAGGGAAAATAAAAGAGTAAGAAGTGGGAGAGAGAGAAGCTGGTCACCAAGCTGCAGGATGACGAGTCACAAAGTGTTTTGTTTACTTGTTAACAAGCAATGCGCCCACCCAGCGGAGCTTGCAGGCAAACCACCGCCTAAGGGGACAAAAATATTCGTAATGGAACTGTTCGAACTCGGGGGTCCGCCGAATGTCGCGTAAAAAAGCCACATCAAGGTCGGACTCGGTGAGGACGATGAGGAGGAGGAGCAAGACAAAGAGGAGCCCGATGGTGACGAGGAGCAATCGGAGGACACTTAAGACGAACTTATTCACCTGTTCCACCTCGCTGTGACCCCCTTCGGCGGCGCCCTCCACAGCGCCAATATCATCCCTTTCCTCGTGTGTGGGAGTCCCCGCCTCCGACTCCTTCTCCTCCTCGATGCTGCAGGGCGCCCCGTTGATTTGGCGCGAGCCAGTCAGCTCTGTTGTGCCGTGCTCGGCCACCGGCGTGGGCAGGACGCTGTCCGAGGGGCTGTACGCTTCGTCCGAGATCACCGACGTCCTCTCGCCGGCGTCCGTGGCCTGGCTGCGGGAGCGGGGGATGAACGCCTCGCCGTGGGACACCGAACGCACCGGGGTGGAGTGGGCGCTGTCACGTAGCGACTCCAGACCTGGTATGGAGGAAGCGCTTGTTAGCAAAAGTCACACAGCGGAAGGAAACTAACAAACCAAAAAAAGAGAGGATGTGACACAAAACGGGAGCCAGCTTCTTCTGTGAGTAGGGTTGTCCCAGTCGTCGATAAGGGTGCTCAAATAGTAGTTTCACATCCGAATCGCGATTCTTATTATTCTGACTGTTAACTGATTTATAATTGTAAGCTTCTTTACTCACAAGTACCACAGATGCACGCTGGAAACCAGTGGGTCAGGTTTGACAGGTTTTAATATAACACGTTGGTTCAAACTCAATCTCTCATCATTGACTTTTCAGTCTCTCCAAACAACCGCTTCCTCCTTTGCTGCCCGATCACTGTTAAAAAGACAACAGATGATTAGATTAACGCGTACCACCTGCGACATTTAATCACCTGCCAGCTGCGTCTCGCCGTCCTGCCCATGCCACGCCCCCGTCTGAGGGTGCGGTGTCTCCAGCCACCCAGAAGGGGTCGCTGATCTTCATACCTGCAGTGTGCTAATCACAACCTCCCTCCACATACCCCCACCGCCAGACTTAGGCTGGGCACCGACTGGCCGCACTTACTCCCCACCCCCCGGCCTGAGCGCGGGAGAGGAAGTCCGCCACGACCATCTTGGCTCCCGGCCTATGGATCACTCTGAAATTGTAGGGTTGTAAAGCGAGATACCACCGGGTGATCCGCGCGTAGGCATCTTTCATGCGGTGGAGCCACTAGAGGGGCTTGTGGTCCGAGCAGAGGCTGAATGGGCGTCCCAGCAGATAGTACCGAAGGGCACCGACCGCCCACCGGATGGCGAGGCACTCCCTCTCCACCGTGCTGTATCTGACCTCCCTTTCTGACAATTTCCTGCTGATATACAGGATCGGATGGTCGGTGCCCCGCTGCTGAGATAAAACGGCTACCAGTCCTCTGCCCGACGCATCCGCCTGCAAACAAAATGGGATAGAAAAATCAGGCATGTGCAGTACTGGCTCCTCACAAAGTGCTTTCCTTACCTTCTCGAATGCCTGCTGGCACTGCTCCGTCCATTGGACCAGATCTGGGGCACATTTCCGGGTGAGGTCAGTTAGTGGGCTGGTCAGGTCTGCAAACTGGGGGACAAACCTCCGGTAGTAGCCCACCAGTCCCAAAAACTGTCTCACCTCTTTTTTTGTCTTCGGGGTCGGGCATGTCGCAACTTCTGCGGTTTTATCTGAGGCCGCACCTGGCCTTCCCCCAAGTGGTACCCCAGATACTGTAACTCCCTCCGGCAAACCGCGCACTTCGCCGGGTTGGCGGTGAGCCCTGCCCGCCTCAGGGACTCGAGTACCGCTCCCACTCTCTGCATATGCTCCGCCCAGCTGTTCCCCTGGATGATGACATCATCCAGATAGGTGGCGGCATATGCAGCGTGCGGTCGCAGCACCTGGTCCATAAGGCTCTGAAATTTGGCGGGCGCACCGAACAAGCCGAACGGAAGGGTCACGAATTGGTATAATCCTTCCGGAGTGGAGAATGCGGTTTTTTCCTTGGACTCTGGAGACAAGGGAATCTGCCAGTAGCCCTTAGTCAAATCCAATGTCGTAAAAAAACGAGCAGTGCCCAACCGGTCCAGGAGCTCGTCGACCCGGGGCATTGGATAGGCGTCAAACCGTGACACATCATTCACCTTGCGGTAGTCTACACAGAACCGTACAGACCCATCTTTCTTCCCCTACCAGAACTATGGGGCTACACCATGCACTGTGGGACTCTTCTATCACTCCCAATTCCAACATGGCTTTTAATTCTTCCCGAATTACTTTGCGCTTGTGTTCAGGCAGCCTATAGGGCCGAGACCTCACCGTCACGCCTGTGCTGGTCTCTATGTGATGCTGGGTGAGAGTCGTGCGGCCTGGCAGGGGAGAGAACACGTCAGCAAAATGTTGCTGCAATTTGGCCACGTCTGCTTTCTGAGACAGCGTAAGATGATTATCACAGCGGAGAGGGGAGGGCTGGGGGGAGGGGGGAACCTCCGGCCCCAGCTCCTCGCTCTCCGCTATCGCCGTCACCATGGAGACGGGCTCCGCTTCCCTCCACCCTTTTAGTAGGTTGAGGTGGTATATTTGTGTTGCCCCACCCCGGTCAGACCGCCTGACCTCATAATCCACGTCACCCACTCGTCGTGTGACCACGAAGGGTCCTTGCCACTTGGCGAGTAATTCAGAGCTGGATGTTGGGAGTAACACAAGTACTTTCTCTCCCTGTGAAAATCGTCTAAGTTGCGCTCCCCTGTTATACAGGCGCTGTTGACGTTCTTGAGCTTGGAGCAAATTCTCACGTGACAAGTGCCCTAATGTGTGGAGTTTTGCTCTCAAGTCCATGACTTACTGAATTTCATTTTTACTGGGGCTTGGACCTTCCTCCCAGCTTTCTTTAACTAGGTCCAATACCCCCCGCGGCTTCCTGCCGAACAATAGTTCAAACGGAGAAAATCCTGTTGAGGCCTGGGGAACCTCCCGCACTGCAAATAACAGGGGATCCAACCATTTATGCCAATTTGGTTTGTCCTCGTGTACGAACTTCCGGATCATGGATTTCAAAGTTCTGTTCATCCGCTCCACCAACCCATCTGTCTGTGGGTGGTAGACGCTAGTCCGAATAGACTTGATCCCCAATAAACCGTACAGCTCCTTTAACGTGCGTGACATAAAGGACGTGCCCTGGTCAGTTGGAATCTCTTTCAGGATTCCAACTCGGGAGATAATTTGAAACAGTGCCTGTGCTACACTCTTCGCAGAGATGGAGCGCAGTGGCACTGCTTCGGGATAGCGCGTTGCATAATCCACCAGGACCAGTGCAAAGCGATATCCCTGGGTGCTCGGGTGAAATGGCCCGACGAGGTCCATGCCAATTCGTTCAAACGGGACCTCTATGAGTGGTAATGGCCTCAAAGGTGCTCTAGGGGTGGCCGCAGGGTTGACTAATTGACTGTCCGGGCATGCGGCGCACGTCTGCCCGAATGCCTGGCCAATAGAACCGGGCCATTATCCGATTAAGTGTTTTATCATATCCCATGTGGGTTAAAATGTGCCGCCTGTAAAATCATTTCCCGACGGCTTTTTGGTACCAACAATTGGGTAATTTCCTCCCCTGTCTGAGTGTCACGGCTCACTCTGTATTGTCTGTCCCTAATCAATACAAAATGAAGGAAATCCCGCGTTATCCCCGGACGAACCCGCTGCCCATCACTTGGTCCCAGGTCTCGCGCAGAGTGTCGTCTCGAGACTGCTCGAGTGGAAAATCATCCGTGGGGCGCCATTGGGGAACCGGGGAAACCTCCTGGGAAGTCCCCGCCGGCCCCCCTTCCCCCTCCCCCTCGGCCGCGTCGGATAATCTCGCGTCGCCGATGAGAACAGCGCAGTTATCCCCTTTCCCTACCGTCCGTGAACGCACCCCTGCACACTGCTGCATTAACCCCTTAAATCCCGGCCAATTTGTTCCCAAGATTAAAGGGTGCGCTAGGCGCGAACTTACTACCACCTTAACACTATGTTTTTCCCCCCTGAACAAAATTTTCACCGGCACAATGGGATACGTGTGAATATCCCCATGCACACATTTAACCTGCACCCGTGTAACCTTACTCAATACCCCGGGTCGAACCAGGTTTTGGTGAATCATGGATTGTTCACAACCCGAATCCACCATCGCCCGGTGTATACTCCCTTGTATCCTTACCGGTACATAGTATGTCTCTCCCGGTCCCGGGGAGGAGGCTGGAGGGTTGACCACCCGGATCACCTGCCCCACTTCCATCGCTGGACACTCCCGTTGCAGGTGACCTAGCCGTCCGCACCTCCAGCACACCTGCCCCGGCATTCGAGGTGCTGTTTGCGGGGGACACGCAGTGTCTGCTGCGGCCGGGCCCTGCGGAGAAAACATGTTCATGTTTCGTGGTCTGGTCCACAGCTGGGCTCCCTCTGCTGGTGGTGACCGCATTTTGCGCGGCGCTGGTACTGGCCGCTCCGTTCCTCCTGCAGCCTTCTCCCGCTGTACCGTCAGGTGGTCCTCCGCCAAGGCTACCGCTGCTGCTAGCTCTTGTGGTCGATGGTAGCGGACCCATGCTGACGTCCGTGTCGGGATCGCCTCCAGGAATTGTTCCGGGATCACTTGTTCGATCACCTCTTCTTTTCTTCCGGGTTGCAGCCATCTGGTTGCCGCATCTGTCAGCTGTTGGCCCAGGACGAAAGGCCGCTGATCTTGACCAAGTTTCATGGTTCTAAATTTTATTTTGTAGTCTTCTTTGGATCCTCCTGTCCGGTCCAACACTGCCCTCCTCATGTCCCGGTAGCTCATCTGGGACGCTGGTGGCAGGCTGAGCGACGCTCGCTGCGCCTCTCCCACCAACAATGGCAGCAGCCGCACCGCCCACTCCTCCTCCGGCCAGCCGCACGACTTGGCTGTGATCTCAAACATGTCCATGAAGCTATGGGGATCTTCTGTTTCCACCATCCTGTGCATGCCTACTGCCGTCAAAGTCGTCCTCTCAGTTGCGTATTTTTCTGCTCCGGCCCTCTCCGACATCTTCTGCAGAATCTGGCTCTGCTGCGCGATTTGGCCTTGCATCGCTTCCATCTGCCGGTGATTTGCGGTCGATATTTCTGCCAACAGCTGCCCCAGCGCTTCAATTGGGCTTGGTGACGACATTGCACATTCCCTATGTTTTCGTTGGGAGCCAATTGTAAGCTTCTTTACTCACAAGTACCACAGATGCACGCTGGAAACCGGTGGGTCAGGTTTGACAGGTTTTAATATAACACGTTGGTTCAAACTCAATCTCTCATCATTGACTTTTCAGTCTCTCCAAACAACCGCTTCCTCCTCTGCTGCCCGATCACTGTTAAAAAGACAACAGATGATTAGATTAACGCGTACCACCTGCGACATCTAATCACCTGCCAGCTGCGTCTCGCCGTCCTGCCCATGCCACGCCCCAGTCTGAGGGTGCGCTGTCTCCAGCCACCCAGAAGGGGTCGCTGATCTTCATACCTGCAGTGTGCTAATCACAACCTCCCTCCACAATAATGTTTTTAAATAAATGAATAAAAACACAGGAATACATTTCAAAACTACGTTTTTAGGTTTCTCCATGCTTACTCACTCCGCATATATTACAGCAACCAAAAGAAGGTTTTGTAACTTGCAACCTGTTTTGAAAATGTTTTATTATAATTACCGTATTATGCCAAATAATGCATTGCGGTGATCAGTTTGAATCAAGAATAGATTCTGAATGGAATCGGATTCGGACCGGATTCTAACTATTAGTCGGATACCAATGAATTCCCCCTTTTTGTTTGCCTAATTTGCCCACATTTTTGATACGATAGAAATTAGAAAAAAACTGGACACGTACTTAAATTCACCAAATTGTTTAAAACTGTTTCAAAACCGTTAAGTATTTAATCACTGCTTCAATATGTTTTTTGCACAGAATTAACATTGTAATACCAGCTGCCAAAAGGTAACTATACATTTTTAAGAAAAGAACAGCAGTCTCTAACTACCCAGTATAACACACAATACTGTGCTTTTAAAAATGCTCTTAAAACATAATAGTCAACTACTAAACATTGTAGAAAGAACAGCAGTGGTGTGAAGCCTTCAAATATATAAAACAATATAATTTTCTCTCTGTGGTGGTAGTGTGATTTTATGTACAGTATTTTGTAACAAAATAGGCTAACAAGGATAAAACGTACAGTGGGGCAAAAAAGTATTTAGTCAGCCACCGATTGTGCAAGTTCTAAAATAATGACAGAGGTCTGTAATTTTCATCATAGGTAGACTTCAACTGTGAGAAACAGAATGTGAAAGAAATCCAGGAATTCCACATTGTAGGAAATTTAAAGAATTTATTTGTAAATTATGGTGGAAAATAAGTATTTGGTCAACCATTCAAAGCTCTCACTGATGGAAGGAGGTTTTGGCTCAAAATCTCACGATACATGGCCCCTTTCATTCTTTCCTTAACACGGATCAATCGTCCTGTCCCCTTAGCAGAAAAACAGCCCCAAAGCATGATGTTTCCATCCCCATGCTTCACAGTAGGTATGGTGTTCTTGGGATGCAACTCAGTATTCTTCTTCCTCCAAACACGACGAGTTGAATTTACACCAAAAAGTTCTATTTTGGTTTCATCTGACCACATGACATTCTCCCAATCCTCTGCTGTATCATCCATGTATCCATTTTGGTATGAACTCAACTCGTTGTGTTTGGAGGAAGAAGCTGTGCGGTACTTGCTAGTACAGTGATTAATACATGTCCCGTGGGCTTTTATTTCATATGCACTAAAATAATTTTTGTCCAGATTGGCACTATATACAAACCCTGTTTCCATATGAGTTAGGAAATTGTGTTAGATGTAAATATTAACGGAATACAATGTTTTGCAAATCATTTTCACACCATATTGAGTATAAAGACAACATATTTGATGTTCAAACTAATAAAACAAAAAAATGTTTGCAAATAATCATTAATTTTAGATTTTGACGCCAGCAACACGTGACACAGAAGTTGGGAAAGGTGGCAATAAATACTGATAAAGTTGAGGAATGCTCATCAAACACTTATTTGGAACACCCCAAAGGTGTGCAGGCTAATTGGGAACAGGTGGGTGCCATGATTGGGTATAAAAACATCTTCCCAAAAAATGCTCAGTCTTTCATAAGAAAGGATGGGGTGAGGTACACCCCTTTGTCCACAACTGCGTGAGCAAATAGTCAAACAGTTTAAGAACAACGTTTCTCAAGGTGCAATTGCAAGAAATTTAGGGATTTCAACATCTATGGTCCATAATACCATCAAACGGTTTAGAGAATCTGGAGTAATCACCTAAGCGGCAAGGCCAGAAACCAACATTCAATGACCGTGACCTTCGATCCCTCAGACGGCACTGTATTAAAAACTGACATCAATCTCTAAAGGATATCACCACATGGGCTCAGGAACACTTCAGAAAACCACTGTCACTAAATACAGTTGGTCGCTACATCTGTAAGTGCAAGTTAAAGCTCTACTATGCAAAGCGAAAGCGATTCATCAACAACATCCAGAAATGCCGCCGGCTTCTCGGGGCCCGAGATCATTAAGATGGACTGATGCAAAGTGGAAAAGTGTTCTGTGGTCTCACGAGTCCACTTTTAACATTGTTTTTGGAAATATTCGACATCGTGTCATCCGGACCAAAGGGGAAGCGAACCATCCAGACTGTTATAGACACAAAGTTCAAAAGCCAGCATCTGTGATGGTATGGGGGTGCATTAGTGCCCAAGGCATGGGTAACTTACACATCTGTGAAGGCACCATTAATGCTGAAAGGTACATACAGGTTTTGGAACAACATACTGTATGCTGCCATCTAAGCGCCGTCTTTTTCATGGACGCCCTGCTTATATCAGCAAGACAATGCTTAGCCACATTCAGCATCTGTTACAACAGCGTGACTTCGTAAAAAAAGAGTCCGGGTACTTTCCTGGCCCGCCTGCAGTCCAGACCTGTCTTCTATCGAAAATGTGTGGCGCTGAGAAGGTGCCTGGTATGTTAACATAATATATTATGGTTAGAGTCATTCAAATAACTATAACATATGAGTTGGGAAATTGTGTTAGATGTAAATATAAACGAAATACAATGATTTGAAAATCATTTTCAACCCATATTGAGTACAAAGACAACATATTTGATGTTCAAACTTTTTTGCATATAATCATTAACTTTAGAATTTGATGCCAGCAACACGTGACAAAGAAGTTTGGAAATTTGGCAATAAATACTGATAAAGTTGAGGAATGCTCATCAAACACTTATTTGGAACATACAAATCAAATCAAATTGTATAAATAGGCTCCTTCTTAACAAATTGTATTTACCGATAAACCAAAACCTAACCTTGTATATTTGTGCTTGGTGATCCACAAAAAAAAAACTATTGAAATGTGATCATTTGCACAATAAACTGCAACTAAGATAGATTGTTACAACATATAACAGTAATAATCTTGTAAAAGTGAAAACACTAAATAGTCTGTCACACGTCCCTGCTGGCCCGGCTGTACCTGCGTGGCTGCTGGGCCGAATGCATGGCAGCGGCGTCACGCCATCCGACTCCTGCTGCCCGTCCAGAGCGGGGTACAAGGGCAAGACCCCCAGGGCCTTCCCCAACATACGGGGCCCCAGGCTCAGCACGCGCACCCTCACGTCGCGGTAGCAGTGGTTGATCATACGCAGGTGGACGTTCACCCGGGTGGTGATGCGGATCAGACACTTCACCATGGTGGCGGCGGGCACAAGCCTGACTTATCCTACAGTCCTGACGGTCCCTGTCCCCTCGGTCCAGGCCACGGAGTCGCACCTTCGTCGGCGGGTTTCACTCGCTCGTGTGAGGCGACCGCGCGGGATCGGCTATCTTGGACCCACCCTGGCTTGTGACAAACATGGCCAGGGTATTTTCAGTGCAGGTATTAATACCACTGCAGCACACGCCGTCAGCTCTCCTGACGCCTCAGTCCTCACACTGACCATAAAGCACTGCACTCCACTTTTTTGCAATAATACAACTCTTCATTTATCCTCCTGACAACCAACATCCCCTGCAGTGGACATTGGTTTTGACTCTTTTACACTGTTGCTTACACATTTTGGGGATTGCAGTGGGCAGTTTTTTAAATTTTGACATATCTATTGAGATGCTTCACTCTCACAGTCGCGGTCAAAAGTTTATATACAACTTGTAAAGAACATAACGTCATGGCTGTCTTGAGTTTCCAATCATTTCTACAACTCTTATTTTTTTGTGATAGAGTGATTGGAGTACATACTTGTTGGTCACAAAAAGCATTCATGTAGTTTGGTTCTTTTATGAATCTACTGAAAATGTGACCAAATCTGCTGGGTCAAAAGTATACATACAGCAATGTTAATATTTGCTTACATGTCCCTTGGCAAGTTACACTGCAATAAGGCGCTTTTACGTAGCCATCCACAAGCTTTTGGTTGAAATTTTGACCATTCCTCTTGACAAAATCGGTGCAGTTCAGCTAAATTTGTTGGTTTTCTGACATGAACTTGTTTCTTCAACATTGTCCACACGTTTAAGTCAGGACTTTGTGAAGTCCATTCTAAAGCCTTAATTCTAACCTGATTTAGCCATTCCTTTACCACTTTTGATGTGTGTTTGGGGTTATTGTCCTGATGGGACACCCGACTGTGCCCAAGGCCCAACCTCCAGGCTGATGATTTTAGGTTGTCCTGAAGAATTTAGAGGTAATCCTCCTTTTTCATTGTCCAATTTACTCTCTGTAAAGCACCAGTTCCATTGGCCGCAAAACAAGCCCAGAACATAATACTTCCACCACGATGCTTGATGGTAGGCTTGGTGTTCCTGGGATTAAAAGCCTCACCTTTTTTCCACCAAACATATTGCTGGGTATTGTGGCCAAACAGCTCAATTTTTGTTTCATCTGACCATGGAACTTTCCTCCAGAACGTCTTATCTTTGTCCTGTCCATGTGGTGTCAGACAGCCATGACATTGTTTTTTACAAGTGTATGTAAAGTTTTGACCACCACTGTATGTATATTTTTACATAAAAGTACTAACAAATTCAATATAAAGTGGTCATAATATGGATTTCAGTAGCCATGCAACCTATTGTTCAATTAAAGATGATTATAAATCTTTTTCTCTTTACTTCAGAGTGTAAAGTAGACATTGGCTGTTTCACATATAATTATCATCAATAGGTTTTTTTTGATTGATTAAAACTTTTATTAGTAGATTGCACAGTACAGTACATTTTCCGTACAATTTACCACTAATTTGAAACACCCAAATAAGTTTTTCAACTTGTTTAAGTCGGGGTCCACGTAAATCAATTCATGGTAATATGAATCATAATAGTGTATCATGTCAGTCTTCCTTTGTCTTTAAAGGGGAACGGCACTGTTTTTTTTTTTATTTTGCTTATTTTTTTAAATCATTATGACAGACAAGAACGCATGACTTTTTTTTTTTTTTTTTTTTTTAGGAAATTTAAGATGATAAAAAATGGCTTGGAATATGCGGCTAATGAGAGTCCTCGTAGCCTTCAAAGCCCTCTAAAGCAACTTCAAACGTTTTATATATGCACTACAAGTATACCGTATTTCCTTGAATTGCCGCAGGGCATAGATTATGCGCCTGCCTTGAATTACTGCCGGGTCAAAATCGCTTCGCAAAATAATTAGCGCATGCTTAGTATTACCGCCTGGTCAAACTCGTGACGTCATGAGTGACACTTCCCCTGTCATCATTTTCAAAATGGAGGAGGCTGATTTCATTACCGGTAATTTGAAATCGCATAAAGGGAAGAAGATTAAGAGCTATTCAGTAGGATTCAAGGTCCAAGCTTACATCACACTCAAATTTTTACTGCATGCCTTTGGTAAGTGCCAGAGTGAGAAGAGGTTTTAAAACAATTAGCGCATGCTTACTTTTACTGCATGCCTTTGGTAAGCGCAGGAGTGAGAAGAGGTTTTAAATTAATTAGAGCCTCGGCGGCAATTAAAGGAAATACGGTATATATGAATATTTAATATAATAGCAGACACATTTGAGACAATATGTACAATATCCACCATATTTTGGTCATTTTAATCAATGCCAACTGACTTCCGGAAACAAACACGAATGTGTTTTCTAATCATGGTAGATTTGGTAATAGACAACAAGATGACTATTTTTGGTCAAATGCGGATTCACGACCTTATCTGTTTGAAGCTGAATATATGGAGGATGAACTACTCCACATCGAGAGGAGCCAGATGAGGTGGTTCGGGCATCTGGTCAGGATGCCACACGAACTCCTCCCTAAGGAGGTGTTTAGGGCATGTCCAACCGGTAGGAGGCCACGGGGAAGACCCAGGACACGTTAGGAAGACTATGTCTCCCGGCTGTCCTGGGAACAGCTCGGGATCCTGGATGAAGTGGCTGGGGAGAGGGAAGTCTGGGCTTTACTGCTGAGGCTGCTGCCCCCACGACCTGACCTCGGATACGCGGAAGAAGATGGATGGATGAACTGCTGCTTTCAGAAGCATCACGAAAGAAGGATGAGACGTTGGAGCAGACGAAACCCGAGAGAGTGAGGTCGGCTTGACCCGAAGCTCTAAATGTGGAACTTGAACCCAAAATATTTCAACATAAATGGAGTGCTTACTCAAATAAACCGGAAAAACATCCCCGACCAGTTGGACCAAACTCACAAATGTCCATCGAGTGAGTCACATTTTGTATATTGATCATAATACACGCAGCATGTCGTGCGTGTTATCACACTGTGTACAAACAAAACATTAAATAAATACTTTACTGTAATATGATTGTTCATGTTTTTCAGTCAATACAGAATGGTCTCCGATCACATTGTGTTGAAACAATTTTTACATGTTAGCATTAAAAAAAAAACCTTTGTCTTCTTGTCTCTGTTAGGAATTGTGAACGACAGGCAAAAAAAAAAAAAGAAGAAAAAAAAAATTAAGTTCCCTTCTAAAAATTTGTGGCCAACTTTAATAAGGGTCATTGAACGCACCGCAGTTATGGGCAATGAGAAGCAAAATTGAAACTCTTGCACAACTTTTTCTTATGCTGCCACAAATAGTTTTGGTGTATTTATACTTTTACAATCATCGCCTTATCCTTGCTCCAAAATGTCGGTGCAGCTGTGTTGAGTCAAGTGTGTAGGCTCGCTTTGACGCAATCTAAGCCGAACAAACCATTTTGCTTTTTTCATGCGGGTGTATGTAATAGGCATGCTGAAATCATTAATTCAATTGTCATCCGAATTGCGTTCGTATTTATTCTGATTCTAAATCGACTCATAATTTTCAAAAATAAATTTGAAAAAAATTATAAATTAGAGGATAAATCTGATTAATCACACTTTTAAATTTGAATGAATCATGTTATTACTTACTTACATATATATATATATATATTATTATTTTTTTTTAATATTTTATCCACAGTCTTTGAATAAAAATTTGAATGAATTATGATTAATTTTATGATCATTTTATGTTATTTTGCCTTCTTGTAATTTTCTGTAGAGCACTTTGAATTGCCTTGTGTAGAAATTGTGTTCTATAAATAAACCTGTCTTGCTTATCTTGACACAAATGCAATTTTATTGTTAGAATGTCATACAGGAAAAAATATATAAAATCTGCGGTTAAGGTAAAGGAGCTCAAAATAGTTTGTGAGATTAATCTGCAACATAAATTAAAGTTTAAGTACCAAAGATTGTCCCACACACTCAAAGTGTGGTGAAATGTGTCCTCTGCATTTGACCCATCTCCTTGTTCACCCTCTAGGAGGTGAGGTGAGGTGAGCAGTGAGCAGTAGCAGCGACTGCACCCGGGAATCATTTTTGGTGATTTAACCCCCAATTCCAACCCTTGATGCCGAGTGCCAAGCATTGAGCTAATGGGTCTCATTTTTTATAGTCTTTGGTATGACTAAGCCGGGGTTTGAACTCACAACCGCCCAGTCTCAGGGCGGACGCTCTAACCACAAGGCCACTGAGCAGGTTTACTTAATGCGATCATGTTTTGTGATTAATCACATTATTTAACTCGTTACTTCTGAAAGCCCTAATTTTCATACCATAATATATTCCGAGAATTGGTTTGAATCAAATTGTCCCCCCAGCAATCGAATATAATTGTAAGATTTACATTCCCAGAAGGTAGTCCGAGCTTTTGTTCGCACTACAGGGTTTGGATATTTTCTGTCGAATCCGATCTTTTTATGTAATGGTTTACAAAAAAAAGCGATGTGTTATGTAAACGTTCTGACCCGTATGACGTTGTAGTCGGTCTTAATCGTGGCGCATTTGTGACAATTTCAAGGATTTTCTGCAATCCAGGTCAACATTTTCTGAACCGTGTTGGCAAGCAATCAGAGACGGGAGTGGTGGAATATTCACGTGAGTTCCTAAAACATTATTTTCAACTGTTTTCTGCTCTTTTGTCATATATCTATTTTACAACCGTCTATTTTGGTGAAGTATGGCGCTTATTGCTTTTTGATGTTGTATTGGTCGGATGAACGCGACCCGATCGTTCTGACTTCAGTCGCATCGGATACATGTCTGATTTATATCCACAAACAGAAGAGGCCTGGGTCGGATTCTAAAAATTGACAATTGCACTGCTCACACCGACATGAAAAGTCCGATAGAGGTCATGTATGGAGAAAAAAAAGGGAATTGACTTGCAGTGTGAACAAAGCCTTAGAACAGAGGAGAATCTCTGCACACGTGGGCCGGACTAATAAAATCATGGCATTAAAACTAAAAAAATAAATACAACTTCAGATTGTTTTCTTCGTCTTATTTTGGCCAAACATATAACAAACACAACCTGAAAATATTACAATAAAAATACCGGCAGCGGTAAAGTTTAGATCCAAGAAGGGAAGAAGAAAGTGAATGAATGTTTATAACTGAATACATTTACATTTGTATAATTTGTTTTAATGAATTAATGTTTATGACAGCATTTTTCCAAAACACAATATAAAACGTGAGATACAACAGGATAATGCATACATTTATCATCTGTTTTTAAAACGCTTTCAAAAAAGGGGGACCCCAAACATTTACTCTTGGACCCCATTTTGAAAAAATTCCGAGCACCAACACTGATGGAGTATTGGTGCGTGCGAAACAGCAACAGGCTGTGTTCTAATCCCAATCAGATATCACCCTGGGGGCCATAAATAAATCGTTCTTAACTTTGACACATAGGCCTTAGACAATTGGATTCAAGCAACCTTATTATTGAACTTTCACGGCTATGTTTATTTTATCTTAACATTTATGATGTGTTTTTTTAATAACATATATTCAAATAGGTGGCGACTTGTCCAGGGTGTACGCCGCCTTCCGCCCGATTGTAGCTGAGTTAGGCACCAGCGCCCCCCGCAACCCCAAAGGGAATAAGCGGTAGAAAATGGATGGATGTATCCAAATAAAGGGGAAAAAAATATGCACTGTGTTGACTGACACTCACACCTGCAGAATGTCCCGCCAGCTGTCATGAGGCAAACGGGGCCAGACGGCTCGAGTAACAACAAGTGTGTTTTTTCCCATGGGAGGGGAGGATCTTTCATATGAAAATGACTTTAGGAAGCACAAACGTTAGCCATGTTGAATACTTCCCGGATGAAACCACATGAGGCTCTGTGCACTTTTCGATCAGCTTGGAAGAATACTGTGGAGCAAAAAAGTATTTAGTCAGCCACCGATTGTGCAAGTTCTCCCACTTAAAATGATGACAGAGGTCTGTAATTTGCATCATAGGTACACTTCAACTGTGAGAGAGAGAATGTGATAAAAAAAAAATCCAAGAATTCCCATTGTAGGAATTTTAAAGAATTTATTTGTAAAGATGGTGGAAAATAAGTATTTGGTCAACCATTCAAAGCTCTCACTGATGGAAGGAGGTTTTGGCTCAAAATCTCACGATACATGGCCCCATTCATTTTTTCCTTAACACGGATCAATCGTCCTGTCCCCTTAGCAGAAAAACAGACCCAAAGCATGATGTTTCCACCTCCATGCTTCACAGTATGTATGGTGTTCTTGGGATGCAACTCAGTATTCTTCTTCCTCCAAACATGACGATTTGAGTTTATACCAAAAAGTTGTATTTTGGTTTCATCTGACCACATGACATTTTCCCAATCCTCTGCTGTATCATCCATGTGCTGTCTGGCAAACTTCAGAAGAGCCTGGACATGCATTGGCTTAAGCAGGGGGACATGTCTGAAACTGCAGGATTTGATTCCCTGTCGACGTAGTGTGTTACTGATGGTAACCTTTGTTAATTTGGTCCCAGCTCTCTACAGGTCATTCACCAGGTCCCCCTGTGTGGTTCTGGGATTTTTGCTCACCGTTCTCATGATCATTTTGACCCCACGGGATGAGATCTTGCGTGGAGCCCCAGATCGAGGGAGATTATCAGTGGTCTTGTATGTCTTCCATTTTCTGATAAATGCTCCCACAGTTGATTTTTTCACACCAAGCTGCTTGCCTATTGTAGATTCACTCTTCCCAGTCTACAATTATTTTCCTGGTGTCATTCGACAGCTCTTTGGTCTTGGCCATAGTGGAGTTTGGAGTCTGACTGTTTGAGGCTGTGGACAGGTGTCTTTTATACAGATAACGAGTTCAAACAAGTGCCATTAATACAGGTAACGAGTGGAGGACCGAAGATTTTCTTAAAGAAGAAGTTAAAGGTCTGTGAGAGCCAGTGATCTTCCTTGTTTGAAGTGACCAAATACTTATTTTCCACCATAATTTACAAATACATTCTTTAAATTTCTTACAATGTGAATTCCTGGATTTTTTTTTCACATTCTGTCTCTCACAGTTGAAGTGTACCTATGATGAAAATTACAGACATTTTTCATCATTTTAAGTGGGAGAACTTGCACAATCGGCGGCTGACTAAATACTTTTTTGCCCACCTGTAACCACGCTAGAGTGTCAGGAATGCATACCCTCCATGATGGATATGTGCACGGCTCTGCGGCGTGTGCGCGGTACGCTGCTGAGACGAGGTCCATGAGTGATGGATGGGCAACTCCGGCTGGGAACCATGCCGGCTCTGCACCGTGAACACACACCAATAAACGTCACCAAGTTGTCAAACTTGAACAGACAGTCTAAATAGTAACAATACGCTGTATTGTTCCTGTATTGTAAGAAACATTACCTGTGTATTTCCGGAGGTTCCCGTTTGATTTTGGCACTTTGCTCCATCACCTCTTTTGCCACACGACCACTGTTTAATAATAACACAGTTTGTGTTAACCAAAATAAAAGCAGTAGAGTGAGTATTATTAA